>NC_143560.1:43972500-44272500 GCF_054136105.1 Typopeltis vanoorti
ATTCTCTCATTTTCTTCAGTTAAAAGCTTTTAAATCTAACACACCCTTATGATATATTTTTCTCCAAACGTGCGTTGTTATCAGCCAGATTTATTAAGATGCATTTGATGTTATCCTTCAACAACGCTTAGCATGTTACAATAGAAGCTGCTTTTCTCTTTCAAAGCAGATTAATTGAAAACGGCTTAATATTTTCCGTCATTCCAATTAATCCCTGCTAATTAGTTGCTGTCGTTCTTTTTTTTTTTTCCTCACAAAAGGAATGACTGGCATCAATGTGTACACGCGACTGTAGTCATGTTCGTGTAATTTGTCACTGAAGCATTTTTAAAAAACTTTTAAACTACTCTTCTCATGAGGTAATGGGTTGGAAAGGATTCGTTATGTGCTGATTACTAGGTTTTGTTTGCTTTTACGGATGAAATTCTGAATGTTAGAAAAGTTGATACACTGGTTACATATCAGAAAGTTTCTTATAGACATTCATAGCTCTTTATGGTTTATTAGTGGATGCACAGCAATTACAGAAACAATTGTATGAGCTAAGTGCCAGTTTCGCTCGCGAATGCAATCTGCAGATGAAACAAGAACGTGAAAAAAAAACAAAGAATAAAAAAAGCTTTCTCTGGCGCCAAATGTATGGTGTCGTTGAGCTCTTATTTAGTAGTTTCCGCTTCCCTAGTTGGAAACGAACAATTAATAGTGCAGCGCCATCTCATTTTTTATTATTTAATTAAGATAAACTTTTGAGCTTAATTATAACAAATGTATACAACGAATGAAATATATGAATGCTAGCTTGTTATCTTTTCAAACAATTTTAACATTTATAGTTGCCGTTTCCAGATTAAAAAAAAACATAAAATAAATAAATAAATATATTTCGACTTATCTGTAAATACAGTTTATGAAATGCAACTATTAAAAAAATAAATTGAAGTAACCTGAAACCACCGATGTCGAATATTCTACATGAATAGACACAACCGAAATTACTAGTTTGTTGTGATAAGTAGTAAGAAAATCCAGTTGCAAAACGTAAAATTAAAAAAAAAAAATCTGAAATATTTTAAAAGTTTAATACTGTTTTAAAAAATATTTTTTTTTTGTAAACGACTAAACTAAATGCTGACATTTTTGAAGAAATTTATTAAACAGCCTTCTAATTTTTATTTTCACTATTTTAATAAGTATTACTTAAAAATTCATTATTTTATTTAAAGATTATTATTTTCAAATATGGTTCGTAATAATGGAAAATTATTTTTATAATAACATTGTATTTTTATATTTATTGTAATTTTATGTTTTACATTTATATTTTATATTTGTTTCAACTGTTTTAAGGAACACATTCGAGATAATAATTTACTTCGATTTGTGAATGTTTGGAATAGAGATAAGCGCTATAAACAGGAACTACGATTAAAAATAAAATATTTATAATATTTAACGAAATATCAAAGTCAAACGGTTCAAAGTAAGTGATTTGTTTTGATAAAAGAACAATAACGACAAAAAGTTATTATTGTTTCAATAATAACACTGAATTTGATAGATTTCCAAATTACAGATCGTGGGTTCAAATCCTACTCTTCGTATGGATTTTTGCGAATGGTTCTGAATCGTATAAGAATTTCACACCCACGCACACACACCCACAAATTTATGACGTTCAATGAAAGCAGTGAACATCCTAAAATTTTAAAATCTTGCGAAATTAATAGAGAAATTGATATTTTTTAACATTGAAAATTAATAGCAATCTGAAACGTCTGAACGTATAAAAATACTAAGAAAAATCCAAATGTAACCGGCAATAATTCAAGGTAGAAATGATAGAAATAGATTTGAATGGAAATTCTAAGAAAATCAACAAATTAGATGTACGTGCCAATCTCAGAAATATCTGAGATAGTTATACTGTTTAACAAATTCCAAAACGGTTTAGTTAATATTATATCAAAAAGTTATTTCAATTAACAATATGAAGTTCTTAATATAACTCTCGAAACCCAGTGAAATAATCCTTAGTTTCTATTGCTTAATTTGGGCTACTGAGAATTGATTTTATATTTCTGTTTTCGTATTATGCCCTGTTGTTACAACATACTATCCAAAAACGCAATCATTTTAAGCTAAACGCTATTTGCTATGTGGATCTAAAATGGATAAAATATATTTGCAACATATATTTATTATGCTTATCGTTCGAGAAGCTTCCATAGCTCAGTCGGCAACCGATTCGATTCTCCTTCTAAGATGCGAAGAACTTATAGTTAACAAATGCATAACCGTAGATTATTTATGTACCAATTAAAACATTCTGATCAATTCCTGTTTACTTCTTTATGTTAAACTGATCAATCAGATTACAAAATATTTTAGAAATCGACTATTTTTAAATGTTTTACATCTTTGTAAAACATTTAAAAACAGTCGTTGTACTGATTTTGAAAAGCCAGTTATTCTGATGACTGTTGCTTTCTACTGAAGGAAGCGTAAGATGAATCCATCTCCAGTAATCGTTGCTAAGTTTATTTGCACTGAGACATACTGAATTCAACTCTTCCTATAAACATTCAACGTGCAAAATGTTTATAGGAACAGTTTCCTCAATTCAATGATTTATTCAATCAGCTTGCTCTCGCTATTGTAATTCCAATATCGAGTGAATTCTGAATCTTCGGGGAATTACAGCGAGGCAGTTAAGTCCTTTCGGCTTCTTAAAGTGCTGTCAGATTGAAAAGAATAATGGAAAGAATAGTCGAAAGGGTCGAAACCACCCAGCAGGTGGTTTCGACCCTTTCGACCCTGCGTGACTTGTGTGGTTTCGACCACACAAGTCACGCAGTTAAACGTTGGTCTCTCATTGTTTTTTCCCCTCGTCTTTCTTTTCCTATAAGCTAAGCTAACAAACCGCAAGTAAAAGAAATGATGGGAGTCACACAATTTTCGATTTCTTTAAGACTTGCTGGACAGAAGAAGAAAAGAAAACAAAAGTTTGTGTGTGTGTGTGTGTGTGTGTGTGTGTGTGTGTGTGTGTGTGTGTGTGTGTGTGTGTGTGTGTGTGTGTGTGTGTGTGTGTGTGTGTGTGTGTGTGTTTTCTGCGTTACTTCCTGGGATAAGCCAGGTATTAAATCTAAGCTGTTATTCATAGTGACGTGCAGTTTATCCTCGGGAGTGTAATCTGTCACGTGTTGGAGGCAGCGGATAGTGACAGTAAGATGCAGTGTTATGCACCACACCTGACATGGGTGTAGTGATATATTAGCAACATATACAAGCAAACAGCACGAAAACTTTTCTTCCTTTCGCCCATTCCTTAATTGAATTACAACGCAAAGAACGTCTTTTTTTCCGCTTCAATTAGTTTACTGAAATTTCTAAAACACGTAAAACGGCATGCATAAAGGTAAGTTGAACCAAAACAAAACTTTACACAAACGAGACAGTACAGAGAACGCTTTATTTATTAATGTGAAAGTAGGATGAGACTCGCATCCTTAAAAAGACAATACGCTGAATGTCATGTAGTTTTAAAACTCTTAAGTTTTACAAAACGACTTGATTATAACTATGCGCACTGTGTAAGAAGTTGAGTCGAAGAGAACTGTGCGTGATATTTGTTGAGGAATACAAGATAGGGATTGTTAGAAAGAAATAACATATCGATTGTGACATATCGGTAATATTGCTTTACACGATTTGTTTGTATAAATTGTATGCAGCAATTCTGTGGAGCTGTTTAAACGTGTCTAAATATATTTCAGGGAACGTATACTATCAAAATAACCGCCCCTGGAGTAATCATCCCCACCAGAAGTATTATCAACCTGCTCAAACATTTCAAATACTAAAAGAAATACAGTGTTTATTTTTCCGCGTTTATAATTTTCTCCCTTTTACGATTATTAATGTATTCCGTGTGACAAGTCTATTCAAACTTTGGAATTTCGTCGATTTGCTTTCAAACTTGTTTTTATAGCAATTCCACATGAAAATGGCTGCGGCACTTATAAAACATTACTGTTGTGTGTATGAAGCTAGAAGTTAAGATAGAAGGAACCTATTGATGTCATTTTTTTTCTAGTTATCGATGAGATTACTTCAATAGGTTTGTAAATCGTATAAGCTCGCAATGTAAGTCGTTTCGGCACAACACACTCTTCACGCGGATTCTCAGTTTGGAGGAGTTCTGCACTTCCCTTAGTTTAATTCAGATTAATGGGTATAAGAAATTATATACAAGAAGATGAATGCTACAGAAAAATCATTTATATGCAAAGTAGTGTATTTATCTAGATTATGTAAAAGGTGAGATTTTGTCTTTTGGAATCTATCTATCTATCTCTCCCTTCCATCTGTTAGACGGGTTGGGAGTCCTTCTAATGAGGAGTCACGGCGAAATAATGTAGCCGACACGCCACTCCTCTTCTGCATCTCTAATGGAGGTATTCATGACTGTGGTCTGTGTGTGTTCAAGGGGCCTGTTTGCCTGCTTGCGGGATGAAAAACCCCCAGTTTAGATGAGGGGGGGAAGAACCCTACTTCCCGCGCCCAAGATCGGCTAGCTTGGCTATGGCTGAGGTAGATCCTTGAGCTCCTCACGTCACCGACGGGAATCGATGTAGCTGTCCGCTTCACAACCATATGCCTGGGAAAGGCATATGGTTGTGAAGCGCACAACCACTAGGCTAACCGCGTGGACACTTCTTGGAATAGCATCTGCAATTTTTCTTAACCTAAACGGATCAATCGTATCAGGCCATTAGCATGAACAAGTATTTGTTTTCTTTCTATTCCAAATCTCAGATCTCTCTAGCCATTGCTTATTTTTTTCGCATCTTGGGCAGTGCACTTGAAATTTCAGAGAGTGTCATCCTTGAATGGGATGAAGATAAGTTCTCTAACTTCAACATTCGTCAAAGATCTTTTTTACCTCCTTTTATCTTCTGTAATGTAAAGATTTCTATGCAAGATCAGATTTCCTCGCCTGGGTAGACTTCACAACTTCAACCTTCTCAGCACAAGTATACCACGTCTAAAGTTTCCTTAGCCTTAAAAAACAATTAGCGTCCTTTTCAATATTGTTTCTCAGTCACGCAGCTGCTAACCCTGCATAAATTGAACATCTGCCCAAACTTATAATACTGTTCCCACATTTGGGATGGTCTGGCAACGTTTTTGATAGACCTCGTCAATATTTTTAATGGTCTGTCAAAAACTTCCTTAAATTGATTAATGCCGTCCAGAAGAGGGCAGTTCACTTAACAGAATCCCTCTAAGGGACTTCAACCACTTTCTTATAGATATTGCGTTTATCTATTTAAAAATACCTTTCTTTTTAAGAAAATGAAAGCAATTCTATGAGTCTTAGGCAGAAATGGTTCAAAGAATTGGCTTTCATTTTATTCCATGTCTGTAAAAACGGAAGTAATTGCCGATTTTCTTTCATTCATAGCAACATCAAATTCACTCACTCACTCAATGATGTTTCTTAATATGCAGTACATTAACACCGAGCTTATTTAATTATTTTCAGCAATAAGCTAATATTGAGGAATGACAAATATGTAACCAGTTAAGTATAAGATTTTGCTGGACATGAAAATTCATGCTATTCTAAATCCTTTCCTGTAGCAATTATTTCAGAGACTGCAGAAACTCAATTTCAAAGTTTAGAACTACACCGAGTGGCCACTTTATTAGGAAAATCTCCCCATTTAGGATAATAGATCGTCTCTGAAGACGGATGTTAAGTCACGTGGCTTCAGTTTGCTATATAAATCAGGCAGACAAGCAATCGATGGTTTTGTTTTTTATTTTTTGCATCAGAATGTGTAAAAGACGTGACTTAAGTGACTTAGAACGTGGTATGATTATTGGTAGTAGACATGCTAGTATCAGTATCTCACAAATGTCTACTCTTCTGAGCTTTTCACGCACAACAGTATTTAGAGTATACCAGTGAAAATGATGAAAGAGCCAGACAGATTTAAGCCAACGGTAGTCCTGTGGACGGAAACAGTTCATTGGTGCACAAGGTCCGAGAATAATAGCAAGTATTATGAAATTTAGCAGAAGGGCCATAACCAATCAAATCATAGATGAGCACAACAGTGGGTCAGAACATCATCTCGGAGCTCCCAGTTCTTCGCATGCTGTCACGGTGGGGCGTAGACGACCAACCCAGGTTCCAGTGCTGTAAACTAAGAACAGGAAGATGCAATGGACATGTGATCACCAACATTGGACAGCTAATGACTGAAAAATGTCGCCTGGTCTGAGGAATTCCGGTTGGTATACTGTATCATGCTAATGGCAGAATATGGGGCAACAACTTATACTGGTGGCAAGGGTGTAATGGTGGGGAGAATGATCTCTTGGCACACGTTATATCCACTGTTACGTTAAACACCTCCTGAATGCCACAACCTATCTTAATGTCGTCGCTAATCATGTCCATCCATTCATTACTGCAGTTTACCCATTGTCAAATGGATACTTCCAACAAGACAATACTCCATATCACAAAGCGCCTAAAGTGTTGAAGCGTTTCGAGGAACATTGCAGTGAGCTTCCTTCACTTCAGCTGTTAGCTCAGTCCCAATAGAGTATCTCTGGAATGAAGTGGAACGAGCAGTTCACCTCTACAATGTGCCACTATCTAATTTGCAAACATTGAGCGATGCCATTTTGACAGCATGAACAAACATTTCCAGAGAAATGTTTTAGACACTAATTTGAATCAATACCACTGAGAATACAGGCCCTTCTTAAGGCAAAAGGGAGTCCCAATCGTTATTAAAATCTGGTCCTAATCCAGTGGCCACTCAATGTAGTTTTCAGTAATAAATATCGCGAAATAGGACAGAATATAATAGTTAATTTTACCGACATTGCAATCAATAAGTGAACATCAATTAACATTGCTTATTTATCATTTAATTCGTTTTCAGGTCAAGCGATTATGAGCGAACTGTAAAAAAATAAAAGGAGATACGACATAGAAGATAACTACAAGGAAGTAGAATCTGTTTCAGAAAAATTTTCTGCAAACATCAGTTTTACCATTTCACTTTCTCAATGGAAATTTAGAAGACAACAAGTATCAAATATGATATTTTCAATTTTTAACGAGTCCAATGTCATACTGACATAACCATAACTATATTTTCACTCATTTATTTACTTGACAAGCAGCAAGAAAGGAAAGGGTTGATGCTGATATATTACTAAATAACTTGGGAGAAAGCTGGTGAATGCCGAGATTTATTGGTATTAGAAGGGAAGGCGTGAAAATGTTCCATCTGCTGCTGACACGGAGGAAGGAGATTAAGCCATCACCATGTCAGTGCTTAACTAATGCGGGCTGACAAGCTGGCGTCGCTGAGCAAGGGATGGCGTGTTCCTAAATGTATCTTGCCTTCCATGGGTTGTTAACAGCCTTTTCTAAAAGCGGATTGTAAGATTGAATTTGCAGCTCTGTATTGATTGCAGGTATCTTAATTGCATCCAATAGACTGGCTAGCGTTCGTTTGAATCCCCTTCTCTTCTCTCCCCCTCAATCAGTCTAAGTCAATTGAGTCGTTTTATGCGATGCAGTATGAGGTAACATATTGCGTTTTCTAGGTTTTCAAATCTGAAAATATGATTTGCATTTGTCTTAATGTCTTTATATGTATCTAAGGACGAAATTAATGTGCATTTATGACGAAAAGGGAAGTTTTGTAATGCTGAGTTGGCATCACATTGAAACATTAGTGAGTTACGTATGTGTTTAGCTTAGATAATTTCATTCTTTCTTGCCTTAGAAACAATATTGATATGGGATATTCATTGCCTAGGATTCGATAAGGAGTAACGTAACATAACCAGAAATATTCAACTATTCATAAGGAAAGAATGAAACGTGAGGAGAACACTTTGGACTGCACAGTCGTTAGACGTTGTATTATGCCTAGTAAAATATTTATATACAGGAAACAGAACATTATTCTTTTATCTCGATTCGTAGGGGATCGGATGATAAATGATATGTTTTTATCTCAATTTTTTTCTCCAAATGCTGTGGAAGTATTGCGTGCGAAAGATTAAATACCATACCATCGACCGAATGGATTTGCAGCTATCGTTGGAGACCGGGTCATTGTATTATATTAAACTAGTAAAGATCTCTGGAAACTAATCAAAAGAAAAAGATTTTCAACTGTTACTAGAACAAGAATGATTTTAGTTGAAATTCAATACTTTCAACTTTTTAAGGTTCAACTTTCTGCGAAATTATTTCGATTCCAAAAAAAATGTTGCGTGTGTATTTTCCGTTTAGGATGCCTACATTTTTATTCTAAAAGGTATCCTTTCATATTTGATCCCGTTAGGGGCACAAACTATTTTTTTTTCATTGAAATCTTCATTTGCTGGAAGTCAATAAAGATTAATTGTATTAGTTGGAGTCAGAAATCAGTTGATTTCGATACATCTTAATTTTTAAAAATTGTCAAAGAAATAAAAAAGATACTTCCTTCAAGTATTTCAAGTATTATAACAGCCCCTTATACCTTCAGTATGTACATTTTTGTCTTTGTTGTTACGTGTCACATGAAACTAATAGAAAAGTATGCCATTTTCTACACAGTGAAACTCAAGACGGTCTTAGCATTGAAAATAGCCTTTGGTAAAGATTCCGTTCTGAAATATTGATTATCATTCACCCATATTTGAGAATTTTGAGAAAGTTTTTTTCACTTAATTTGATTTGAATTAAAAATTAATATATCTCTAATTCAAGTTCGTTATTTTCCACCTTTATATTTCATACGAGGCACTTGAGTGGACGGTTGTATTTGATGGATATATATAGTTCTTCTTCTTCTTCCTCATTTTATAGCGTTTTTATCCAGCCTGGTTCAAGGTCCGCTATGATTATGCGACTGTGGGAAACCCTAACCAGTTTGTCGCAGCGTCTGGCGTTGGTAGGGGGGACAGTTTTTATGGCTATAGATGTGTGTGTTTACGGAAACGGTTTGCCTGTTCTGGGGGACGAAAAACTTCAATTTCCCGGTGGGAAAAATCCTACCTACCTCCGAATGAGACCGGCTAACTTACCTTTAGTCGAAAGAGACCAGATAAGGGTTCCTGATGTCTTGGACGGGAATCGAACCCAGGTCTTTTCGACCAAATGGCTTCGTCTATACGGACTGAGCTATGGAGGCTCTCTCTATATATGTATATTATCAGGAAATGTCCCCAAACGCAGTTATCCTAAAGTGAAGAAAAAAGTGAATGGGATTACAAGTAACACAAAGAGTTTAAAAACTTCTAATATGGAAGAAATCAGAGTAGACGTAGGGAATTGCTATTAAATAACTAATTTCTTCTGCTGCATACTTCAGTAGGGAGTCTGATTATTATTATTAATATTATTTATCTCCACCCTATACCTAGTGCAGAATGAAAATCTACTGCGTTATTTGCGTATTGTGGTTTGTCTTATTGATAAGTAATATCTTGTTGTGAGTGTGAGGAGGGGGGGGGACGTGAATAAGTCAATCCTTTAATTGGTTTTCCGAATTCAAATACGGGGAAGATCAGTTGATAATTCTGAAAGTTTGGAACATTAATTGACAAACAAAACAGATAATGATGTGGAATGCATCCAGGAACTTATCCATGAAAACTGGCGCATCATTACAATCAAGTTATGTAATCAGTTGGAAATCTCATTTAGATCAGACCAACGTATTTTGATGAAACATTTATACATGGACTATTTTGCAGCAAATGTCCCAATTCATTCAAGCTGTGCAAAACTTTCTGGCCTAAAATAGCACGAATATTTATGAAATCATCTCATTTAAAAATCGTAACAGCATAAATAAGATTTCTGCAAATGTTTTTAATGTTGGTGCGGTCTCTCAGATAGCCCTAATCAAGAGTTGTTAAGATGACTAGTTTTAAAGAGAACTGCATGGAATAACAGGTCTTAGAGAGAGAGAGAGAGAGAAAATATATATAAATCTGAAATTTTGTAAATTCTCCCACTTCGTGTACAAAACAAATAGTTTTATACCAATGAATGTGTGTCGCAGTCCTTTCCATTTATTCATTTTTAGTCTGCAAAGAATAATTGATCGAAATTGATCTTTCGTACGCTACTGTTTACAAGGAACCTATAATGGTTGCTTTCAAAACACTGACACAAATAAGCAACAACTACGTTGATAGTAAAATAGCGAATACGAAGAAAAGAGCCTAAGGAGATCGAAAACTTTTGCTAGAACGAAAATTATCCATCCATAATTGTTTGACAGGTAAGCAGCAAAACAATGGCAGTTAATTATAAAACAAATGCCTCTGAAACTTAAAAAAAAATTGAAGGTTTCGGAAGTGACAGAAAGTTTATGAAAATATAACCTTCGGCATGAGCGTAGTAGTAGTAGTAGTATCACACATTACATAGAAGCGATGAAACTCTCTTCAGGAGCCTATGAAATTCGCTTTTTGTAATTGCTCTTGATTAAGAGTTTCACTGACCCCATCTGTCAGGAACTAGGAAGAAACCTAAATTCTTTGAAGATTTCTTCACTAGTGAGAAATCTTACCACATGTTTGACAGTAAATATCACTAGCATTTCTTATAATCAACAATTTAAAATAAAAAATGACGTCTTAATTTTTCAGTATATAGATCGACATAATATTGATATTAATCTGTCTTAAAGACAGCCCATCAGACTAGTAGAAATATTGATATAAAATTATTTTTGATGATAGTACTTTAGTGGTGGATTATTTTTATCTGCCGATGTGAGATCTAACTGCTACTGTTAATTGGTTGTATTTAAACAAAACGGTTCATTGTTATTGCTCGTATTTGATGTTTACCCTTTCCGTTTCAAAAGTATACCCTTTCCGTTTCAAAAGTATACCCTTTCCGTTTCAAAAGTATACCCTTTTCGTTTCAAATTTGGCCTTTGGTTTCAAAAGCCAAATTCAAAATTTGGCTTCTTAAACCTCCGTATGAGATTGGCTAACTCATCCTCGGAGGAAGAGTCCTAAAAAAGTTCTTGGCGTCCCCGAGGAATTCAAACCCAGATCTTACCACACACAGGACATTGTCGAAACCGACTTAATTACGGAGGTTATATCTACTCCATAACGAAACAAATTTATTTACTTAGGCGGGATTTAAAAGAAAAGTTAACTTGGATCAATACATTTCTTGACAGCAGCGAGATATCTCACTTTAATATAAATGCAGTATTTTCTGATTTAAGAACATAATTAGCAGCAAAGCATTAAATATAGGATTACAGCCTGTTAGAATATCAGCTTAAGTCATGGAGTATACAAAATTAATTAAGAGATTAATTTCTAGAAAATTAGATCTCCATATGGAAGTACGATTATAAACGTAAACGGTGATTCAAGCGAAATGAAATTTTCAGAAATATCTCCGCTAGGTGGCATTCAACTCAGATAATTTTTGTTCGGTTAATTTCATAACTGAATTTAGAGAACTAAATTAGGAATTATATCCGCTTGCAATCCACATTCTTTCTCATTAATTATGCACATTCATTTTCGTATTAATAAATATAAACAAATAATCTCTAAAAGTTATGTGATACTTTAGCTTTGAGATGACAAAAATAAAGCCACGACAACTTGAAAATAAAACTTTTTGCTCATAACTTCCATCTTTATGTTCTGTTGCTTGTGCAGTGTAGCGTTTCCGTATCCTGCTGACATGTTTGACGTTTGTGCATCTTGATGCTGTAACCAGACACGATGTCTAAGAAGTGTTGATGGAAAAGTCAACAAATCGCGCTACGGTTGAAAGCTTAAACGTTAGGGAATGCAAGAATGAAATAAATTCAATCTTTTTTTTTATGTAACTCACGAAAGTAAGATCTAGATAAGCTGTAAAACAAAACAGTTTTAGAAGTGAAGGATTAATGAAAATACCATTTAAACATACAAAAGTTGTAACAAAAGCATTACATTCTCATGAAATGTTTTGATAACTGGAAAATAACTTATACGGCAACAACGCATTCGAATTTAATAAATAAAGAATAAACACAAGAAACGTTGAGGGCTAATTAAACATTGATTCGATGCACTTATAACGTACGTCCATTTTAATGGTCCTCATGAATAAATCGCTTAATTTTCGGTTTGCGAGCACCAACCTACATTGCTACAGTACACCCCAACTAGATTCTATTCGAATGTAGAAAAATATTTGACCCTGTTAGAGCTCTTTCAAAATGCAACACATTGAAGAAATCACTGCTGGACTGCAAATAAATTCCCTAGATTGAACACTCTTTCCAAATAGCTAAATTTGTATTCAGCCAGAGTTTTATTGTATTTACCAGCTAACGCCTATTTGTTCCCGTATAGAGAGTAGGCGGGGCCGTTTTTTTATTGTATTTACGCGATGTATTTATTGTTTAGTTTGTATTCTAGTCTGCTATAGCCTTTCGGATTTTATTTATATTCAAATGGTCTTCACAGACAACCCTAACATCATACAAAACTAAACTAAAAATCGGTAGTACATATATTTCCTTTTCTGTATGCTACAATCAGTGAAACTACGTCACAACGTAAAAGAGTCAAAATTATTTAGAAATAATCAATCTAAACGAACTATAGAAAGAAATCATGACTACAATATAAACGTTCAATCCATTTATTTATGGACACATTTTAATGATGTTATTCCAAACATATCTTTGATTCTTTCGGATTCGTTATTTTATTTTGGAATTTTTACTACAGTTATCTTTAAAAGTGCATTTTTCTAGAATATTTCAACTCAGTTTCCAAGTTAGAAATACCAGCTTTATCTATTTGGGACAGTAAAGTGAAAAAGAAATGTTGTTAAAGAATATCAATCTCTCAAAAATATATTTCGATTTTTAAAAAGGAGAATAAAATAAACTGGAAAAACTACTTCTGTATTCGATTCACTATAGCCAAAGGATAAGAAATTCTTCACGCTTGCAATGCATCAGATTCAATTTCTATCTGCTTGGTACTTTCACATTTTTAGTAAATAGAAACGGGACTGTTTTAAAGCTCCTTTCCTATCAGCTTCTCTAAGAAGACACTCTGATCCGAAAAACAAGATTAATAGAACTTTCACATGATTCTGATAAAAACTGCCAAAGGTTCAGACCTACAGTGGCGACATCTATCATCTATTACGAGTTATCTAGCAAATCTTTTAAGAAAGATTACGTGTTCGATACCTGAAAAACAAGATTAAAGAAATTTAATTTGTCTTCCTAGTTTTACTGCATCTGTAAAGGATTACTTTAAGTTTTCTTGGGCAAAAAATTTACTTACGTTTCGAACTGGCATTTGTTTTCAGTTAATCAGTGTGCAGCCTTCGTTTTCTGCTTTGATGGAAATAGGAAATAAAAAAGGGGAAAAGTTTTTCAATTGTTACCAAACTCTTTTTTGTGTTCGAAAACAATGAACAGAGTTCTGTTGCAGTACGTACTAGAAAGACTGTGTAAGCAATTTACTTAAGTTTAAATTTCCACTTGGCTGTCTATCCAAAAGTTTACACGAAAACAAATGTTTAGCGAAATACGTTTGGCTCTTTAACATTATGTATACTATGTGTGATAAGTTCAAGTATTTTGGTTGTCATGCATATAGTTCTGATCTGTGAACTCATTTCTTATGTTGAGAATTCTTAAGTGTGGGATGAATCATTTGTTTAATTACAATGCTAGCAAATTCGATTTAAACTAATTCTTTGCCAAAAATTTGTTTCACTCATTCTGGTCTTCGATAATACGTGAAATGACAAATGTGATCAGAATCAAAATTTTCTTTTAACGCTGCCCCGTCATGACTTAAATATGTATTGCTTTCTCAACATAGAATCTGGACTAATTGCATATATTCACTACAATAGAAAAGAGTTTTCAAATCTCGATCAATGTCCTACCACTCAGCCTGATTGGCTAGGATGATAGCATATGCGCTTCTCAGCTAACAGGCTGTACGTTCGAATCTTACAGTAGGTGACTTTTGTCGTCCGATGTGAAATCTGACATGGTGAAGTTCTGTATTTAGTCTCTGGAACAGGATTACTTAACTTGTATCCTACCCATAGTATTAAGTGCATGATAGATTTGAACTAGTCATGGGTGATATCCATGTAAAATCTGCATTTGGTTTAGAAGGCCCTAGGTTCGAATCTCATGAGACAACAAGAGCTTTTCAACTGAAGATGAGTCAGCTGGCCTTATAAGACGTCAAGGTTCTTTTAAAAAATTCAGGTTTCTTAAGCAGCAGTACAGGCAAATCAACCATGGAACACAAGCAATTAACAGAAACAAAATGCTCACCTCATGCTTTGAGTTAATGATCTCTCTCTCTCTCTTTCTCTCAAATAATTCATTTCAAATTATACCGGTGTATTAAGTAATATTATAAATTCTGAAATATTTTATTTTGAGATTTCATTAAAAAGAAGGGAGAAAGAAAACGAACCTACGAAGTGATATCGAACAAATTCCGATTTTGAAAATGTTTGAATCCATGCAGATTTGTGTATTACACCATCGCTATGCTAGTAGCACATCTTTACAGGGGCACACGGCGACATAGGTACTCAAACTTACTACACGTATACTGCGAATTCAACCTACAATTTCAAATCTAGTAAGCCTTCTCCAAAAAGAAATTCCTTAAATTATCTTATTAACATAAATAATAAAATCAGCTATCTCGAAACTAAAATTTATTTGTATTATTGTCAATTCATTATTAAATTTTGTTTAACATTACATTATTCTTTTTATTCAAAGTAATTTTCACATTAATGTATCTCCTTAATATTAAAACTATTATAATATTCAATATTAAAATTTCAAAAGGAATAAGAACATATTCTTGTACTTAATATGATAGCTTCATTTTGTCTCGCCTATTTCTGACAAATAACGAATAAAGAAGGATGGCTAGCACCTTGTGAGAGGGCGCTTGAATCACATTTATGTTTTATGTTCGATTTATATTTGTGTGCACTCTGAAATGGCGACAAGACTTTATGTGGGTAATCAAAAGAGGAAAATAATCTAGTTAGGAATAAAATTTCCATTTAAATGCTCATTGTTTCTATAATATATGCCATAAAATAGTAAATAATATTACTTAAAATTGCTTTACTCTGATCTAATTTTGTATACAAAGTTTATATCTCTTCAAATATATATGAAAATTGATATATTGATATAAATATGCACAAGTGGATCGTTGTTATTATAAACTGGAAATTTGTAATGCAAAAATACATCTACTTGCTCAATAATGTAATTTATTTTGATAAACTCTGCAAAACATTTCGCAATTTCTTATTCCTGAACTTCTACCAGTTGTATAATGCTGTTGAAGAAATGAAATAGTTGGCTTTATTGCAACGAGAAAATGTAAATTATTTAAAAAAGAAACAGTTGATTTTTTAAAAAATCCAGTCAAGTGTATTTCAAATCCAGTATTGCTGTATTTTGGATAACAGTTCATGGAAAAGCCTGAGGATTTAAAATAATTAAATTTCCAAAATTGGTAATAATTTCAGTACGCTCAGGCATAAAGACATATGAATGATTTATGAATTTATTCTACAGACGTCTGAAAGTTCTCGCTATTTGGTGTGGCCATAATGAGGTCGTCTTTTAACTTATTTTTATTTTTCAAACACACAGGAAGAGAGACGAAGAGAGAAGGAGGCGTTGCTATAACTGAGTATCGTAAGTGCTTGCTTATTTTTTCAAACACACAGGAAGAGAGACGAAGAGAGAAGGAGGCGTTGCTATAACTGAGTATCGTAAGTGCTTGCTTATTTTTTCAAACACACAGGAAGAGAGACGAAGAGAGAAGGAGGTGTTGCTATAACTGAGTATTGTAAGTGCTTGCTTACTAAGCGGAAGATCTCGGTTTAATTTCAGTTATTGCTCACACTAGCGATGCAAAAAGTTTTCTATCTTGCTTCTTTTTTTGTAACTGTATTTAATCATTCTTTCTTTGTCCATTATTCACAAAGTAATCTTCCAAAATGTTTGCAAAAGACAAATATAGGGTAAGGAAATTACAGTTTAAAGTAAATGTAGATTCTTCATATAAAAACTCAATAGAATGGGTGATTATTATTATTTTTAAGAGAGACCTCCGTGGAGTCAGGGACTCATCGAGGGAAGTCACATACTACATGCGATATCGCTCTTCCCTGACAGGAACGACTAGATACATTTACGTAATTCCTTTTAGTTATCATGTGATGCGACTCATGATTACTAAATTGTATTTACGAATCATGAGAACTTCACACACAATATTATTCCTTCAATTTCTATGCTATCTATGAAAGCAAGTGTTTGTAATGGAGGCGTTATAAAAAATTTCTTTATTAAATTAGTAAAAAATATTTTTTGATTTAGATTACAAGAATAAAATCAGTATTGTTTATGATTTCTTAATTGATGATTTGCTCAAGATTAAACTATAGGATTCCGGTGAAATATTAGCTTCACCTACAAACCGTAATTTGACAACAGATAAACAAAAACAAACAAAAAAAAAACTAGGACTTGAATCTTTCTTTTTCATGGAAAGAATCCTAATCCTGCTCATATTCAACATTTTCGAACGAATCAAAGATGCCGTCATGATGGGCTGAGATAAAATTTTTGCAATCAGATTTGTAAATTGTCGATTTCTAAATATACAAAGAAAATAAAAAAAAACATACATTAGACAACATACAGTTCTGATGCATTTTAATGTGTAGTTCAAGTGCAACGTTCATCTGTGTAGAATTTGATTTATTCACAAGGATGAACTAAATCACTTACATTACGAAATAAGTTATCTAATGTCTGAAACTTTAGTTAGACCTGAGGTTAAATACAATTCCCTAAAGCTTTGGTAGTTGAAGGTTTCTAAAGAATAGTTAAAATGTTATTCTGTGGGATTAACCGAAATTATTAACGATATTTTAAGAATAATTCAAAGAGAAAAAAGATTAGACTCATTGAGTCTCGATGCCCGAAGTTCTCTTTTATAATTGATTTTTATCTGCCGAACATCATTCAAGTTAGATTCAGTACTGCACTGACTGAATGCAAATAAAGAACAAAATGCATACGAGGGAATGGAGGCAGGAGAAACTCATTTGGTTAAGTGCATCGCTCTCTCCCATTCTGAAACAAATATGATCTCACTGCATATAATCATATCGCATTGTAATAATGAATAATATTTTTTGTTCAAGTCTGGATGTCCAGAGCCGCTGACTATTTTTACCCCAATGATCTGGATCCGGCAATTATTTGCATGAAACTACACTCTTGGTTAAAACATACTTCCATACACCGTTTTATATTAATAAAACTTTATAACATTTATGAATAAAACTGTTATTCATAATTTTATTCGACATGAAATAACTTAAAATACAAACTCAATGTGTATATCTGAATTGTGTTTACATCTCCACGCTTATCTTAAGATATGAGTAGTGTATTTCATCTGTTCAGCCCGAGCTTCTCCCGTCACATTCCATCTCATCTTTCTTTGCGATTTTGGTCAAATGGTCTCTTCACGACTAAGCAGCTTGTTTATGTGTCTCCTCAACCTAATGGTTGGTGGGGTAGCAATGCTGCTTTACTGGGAAATTATTATAGAACAAGGTCGTTTTCTATTGCCTTCCTTGTCCAATAGCATTATATGTCTGTAGATATGAGCGTTCATGGGATAGGTTGAACTGTTTTGAGGGACGAAAAAAATTCTACACCTTCGTACGAGACCGACCAACTCACATTTGAATGAAAATCCCTGATAATTAGTATCATATTTTCATTTGAACCATCATTCGAAGCATAATTCGAATCAAGCTCTTTCCAGCCGGAGATCTGTCGAAACCAACTGAACTACAGAAGCTCTCCAAGCAACTTAGCATCTTCCAAATCTAATTTGAGTGATAATGGGGTGGCTAATCCTACTGCATTCTTTCTAGGTTTATCAAAGTATGTGCTCTATGGCCATTTCGCCTATTTCACAAGAAATGAGTTTCTAGGAGGAAAATCTTGCTATTTCCGTATGAGAACGGCTAATTAACTTTCATTTGAAAGATATTATAACTGTTCCTTGTTCCCATAATGTAATTCGAAAACCTAGGCTTTTCTAACCAAAGGAAATCGTTCTGCCACAATTGCTACTGAGACATTTCTAAAATGAAGCTATGGGATTAGAAAATATTGCTAAAACTACTTTTCGTAAGTAATTAATGTGTAAATGAGTCTTAATTCCTGCAAAATTAGTTATTAAACTGTAGATAATGAGCTCGATGTCAACGAAAGATACAAATCATAAAATATTCACAATGCAACTTTGACGAAGAATGAAGACGGAATGTATACTAATTTATTTAAGTACATCCTGTTTGTAACAGGATGTACTTAAATATGCAATGCATTAATAAAGGCAAATATGTTTGCAGATGCTTCGATGATTCCTTAACAACTGAATTTTCCGACAATAATTAATTCCTCTAAAATATATTTTCTTCTAAAAACAAGTTTTAATGTTTATGGAGTCATATGCGAAACTGTCTGGCAAGTCCTGAGTAATATAACCTATCCTTGTAGCTCCTCTGGGACCACTGATATATTATTATAAACACTATAGAGATGCCGTCTGTAAGTGCAGTGACTGTAGACACTCTGTCGGAGCCACTATTTTATTGATATCTATCTGTCTAAAAACTCTAAAGTGATTAGTAGACGATTTATGCAGCCAAATATTCAGGAGATAAAAGAGATTCGCCATTTTATGTTTCAATCCGAATTGATAGGAGCGACGAAGAGTTTTATTACATTGATAAAATTATACATTCAAATACTATGAATTCTTTGACATAACCATCAGTGAAAAGTTCTAAACATCTAAATGCAGTCGTGATCATTTCTTGTCCATCTGATTCCACGATGGTAAAAGCAAACTGTATGTTCGATAAGAAACTCACACATTTATTCTCGGATGGACAAGTTTTAATAAAACAACTTTTTGAGAATCTTTGTGGTAAGTATTACTGAATTTAAGCTTATGCTTTTGAAATAGTTCCAGTAAAGAACTGTTGTAGCGCATTTAGTACAAACGCTACTCATCTTTCCGTTGTGTAGATTTGATGGAAGTTGTTGGATAAGTTAACTGTATACATATTTCGCCGAAAGATGAAGATATATACAATTAACTTGCACACAAAAACTGCCATCTTCGTTAATTCTAAATAAGTCCGAAGTTGGAAACCATTCCACCACTCGGAAGTGACGGAATGGTTTTCTCGCGCAACACACACACACATACATAGAGCAGACTGTCAAGACGGGTCAACTGCCCTATCATCCAATTAAGTTGCTTGACCGCAACTTACCGTTAGGTCAAATACATAAAGAAAGATGGAATTTATGGGAACCATGAATGTGAAATAAAACTTAAGAAAAAGTACAATTTCCGAACTATGACTATTACAGTAAATTCCAAACATGCCAAGTAATAGTATTGTTACTGGAGAAAGTTCTCTTTATCCAGGGAGGATCGTTCTTTCACCTCTTTCATCCCCTAGGAGGGATAGGATTCTCTGATCAAGTCATTTTATATTTTATGCTCGTAGATTTGTGTTCAAGGAAATTGGCCTGTTTGTTCTGTTTAGAGGCACGAAAAATCGGAATTTTCCAGCAAAAAACCCTCGACCTCCGTATATTATGACCTGCTAACTCACCTTTAATTGAAAAGCCACAACAAAGGTTCTTCCCGTCACAGACGGGATTCGAACCCAGGTCCTTCAAAAAACAAAAGACGTCGTCTTCGAAACCGACGTAGCTACGGAGGATATAAATCTATATTTATGAGTAAAGAATCTACCATAAAAGAATGCCATTTATATATAACTTTAAGTGAATTTCTAATTGTTCGATGGAGTCAAGAGTTCTTAAACTGGAAAAAATCTTATATTTGACAGCATTTATAAATCAGAACTTGTGTTTGATATGAAATTCTCTTATAAACAACACCGATATGCTATGGGTTTTGCAGCTTCGTGTGTGAAAATTAATGAAAAAAACTGAAGTACCACCCTTGGTGCCAGCGAATTACTTGAATTGGCAAAAAGTTCCATTCTGAGGGTTTAAATATCTAATTTTTCTTCTTAACAGTTTTCTTATTGTTTTGTTGACCTCCCCAGATGAGGATAAAATCCTTCGCATCACTTCTTTTACAACGTGCGGTATTCAATACACGTTTTGCTTGATTATTTGTGCAAATGTTTCTTCTTACCACATAACGGCTCATGAATGGGAGTGTTACCATGGCGACGGCCATACCTTTGTTAATGTCTACATTTGTGAAGTCGTCTAAAAGAAATAACTGTCGCAAAGTGTATTCGTCTGACAGTTATTTGGTCATAAGAGAATGCACGGCACAAGCGGATTAAGAGGAAAGTGATATGTGGTTTTCTTAAACGCTAAGATAATGAAATTGGGTTTACTTCTTTTTTTTTTTTTAATACTACGAATTGATGACCTGGACTTTTTCTTTCTTCCTCTAGGAATGCATTTTATAAATAAAACCGACTCATGAAATCAGTTTTACGTGATGTTTGATTAATAATAAATAAAAGCATTTCTTCAAACATTTATGGATATCACGTGAAAAAAAGGAACATCTCACATATCTATAAAAATCTTCAATACATGGACTAGTATTGCACTTAATTCAGTTCCAAAAGACATAAAAGAATCTATTGTAATCTCCCTTAGTCATCCCTTAAATTCCTATAAAAACTGGCATATTAGGTTTTTAAATTATATTTAATTGACGTACTATTTTTGTGGCGTTCCTAACACTTTACATGCATAACTTAGTAAAACGCTACAAACTGAAGGTATAAAACTAAAACACCAGGGCGCAATATCCACTAGAGCTGCGCATGCACACACACATCTTTTTTTTTTAAACAAAGAACAAGGAAGTTACAATATGATATTCAAAAAGTTTATTCAGGCATACAGGTGATCCTCATTAATCAAATGTTTCAAAAATGATTTATAGAATTTTAGTAATAATGCATTAAACCCAACTTAAAAATATCATGCGGAGTGTATAGGTCATTTGCTTGCAGACGGACAAATTAAAGTTAACAAGCATTTCGTTACACAACAAACGTATAATAATAACTAGGGGGGGCTCCGCCCTCCTGACGCCTACGGCGCCCCTAGAGTTCCAGACTGGTAGGCCGGTTCTCCTTGAATTCTGATGACTCGAATTTTTAAGACTCGACACTCAGGGTAGCTGAGTTTCAAACCATTTCAAATAACTTGACAAAAAACGTGACACAAAAACGTTACAAAGAAGCCTTATCATTTTATATTATAGAAGAGATAATAATAATAATAATAATTTTGGAAGCTGCTTATGTTATACATTGGAAGCTCCTATAGATAACTTTCTGTTAATATTATGATGCTTATAAAAACCTATATGTTCACTGAGATATACCTGAAGTAATAGCCAATATCTTTACACACTACGTATATTATTAATAATAAAAATAACTCATAGTGATACGAAGAAAAGAGTTGTTGCTAGAAGTTGGAAGCCGTTAGGAAGAATTATGCTTTCAGTTAGTAGATAATATTTTAGATTTTTACTAGATAAACTAATTATCGTTTATCTTTACTAATGAAGATAATTTCTAGATTTCTGGATGTAATTTAATTTTATACTAAGGTGAATGCGAATGCAGCATTTCTCAGGTTCTATTTCCAATGTTGGAAATGGCATTTCTTTTTCATTTATATTATGTCCGCAGACATAATATATGAACACAGATTGAATACTACTGGCATGTGGATTGTATCATGTCTACACTTATAAGAGGATATATATTATATCTGTAGACTTCCCATACTACCCATCCCCCCCCCCCCCACTCCATGCGCGTTCATGGAACCGGTTTGCCTACTTTACACGAGAAAAAGCCCTCACATCTCTACAATTTAATCAGCTCATTCCCCGTTCAGTGAATTAATACTCCTCGTTTGAAAGTTCTTCTCGAAGGTTCTTTGTATCCTAGATGGAATTAGAATCTAGGTATTTCCGACCGAAGGGCAAAAATTTCTTCTTAGCCACGGAAGTTCCATCAGTCATTATCAATCAGCTACTCTCACCAAAAACATCCTGCCCGATACACAAGAGTTTATAAAACGTGAAACTCGTGTACATTAAGCAGATGGCACCCTCGTCTTAGACTCACGAGATAGATACTGGAAAGGCGATTTTCATGACAATGGGAAATTCACGACAACACTAGTAAAGATTCTTGGCGAAGGACTGATTAAATGTTTTTAGTGTTAGTCTATTCTATTTCAAATTACTGCTCATATAAGGCTAATCAGCGTAGACTAGCAGAAAAAGGAACGGACAATTTGATACGGTAGGGGAATGCCCTTACAACTTCAGTCGAACGAAGTGAAAATGTATCAACGTTACAGTGCAGCGACTGCATGGAGGAAATGTTTTTACTATTTGCAGCACGTGGCTCACAGTCAGTTATATTTCAATTAGCGAAGACAGTTGCAGTAAGTTTCACATGTAACGTCTATTTTATTGAAGCCACACAGTGGAAGGGGGTGAGAGTGAGTAGTTGTAGGGAACAGGTTTTCCTTCGTGATGTTAGATAATGGAATCTTAATTAGCCTCAGTAACACATCTTTGCATCATGTAATCGATATGCATTATGTTGTGGCGAAATTTCAAAACGTTTTAGCTACTTCTGATGTAAACAGCGATTTGCGTATTTTCTGATAAGCGGACCGTAAACGTTTTTCGCTCTGTTTGGCGATAACTGAGGAATTGCAGGCAAGAATCTAGGAAATCCAGCACCCTTTCGCCATAATTGAATTTGAAATGAAAGAAATAGATGCTTAGCCGATTTGGGTCATATAATAGCAATGGTACCGATTTCACCGTTGCGTAGCATATTCATTCAATCTTATGCGAATTGAATCAGCGTATGTGTAATCGAGCTAAGACAAACATAAGTTTGTGCAAATAAATCGCTAACGATACCGATAGCCTTGAACCAGAGAGAGAGAGAGAGAGAGGTGGGATGAGTCGTCATAACAACCATTATGAAATATGAATTACTTCTGTCGTCGGGAAGGTGTTATTAGAGTGTGGTATAAATACCAAGGAGTAGTTCTATATGATACGATGTTCTCAGTAGTTCTGATCGTTCACACAAGTTTTATTTTCCCATAGTTTTTAGAAATAAGAATATACTGCTCAAAACATGAAGTTTTCTCTTATATATTTCCATAATTGTTTCATCCTTCCAACTTTTAAAAAGAACAAAATAAAGTCAGTCGCTTATTTCACAGCACAGAAGGCTTGCATGTGATGTCCGTTAACTGGGTTTGTTCTCTGTCTGGTTTGTGTGTGTTTGGCGAAGTGAAAACCTATATGTCTGGGAGGCAAAAAAAAAAACCATTTCGCCTACATACAATACTGGATAACTCACCGTCATTCAAAAGTCCATTTATTAATGCTCATAGATGGAATTCGAACTCAGGTCATTCAGACGAAGGAAAGATGATATGCTGTTTCTTCCTTATGAATGTGGAACTATTATAAAGGCTTTTCAACTCGAGGTGAGTTATCCGATCTCATAAAGAGATGGCAGGATTTTCCCTTGGAAATTCGGTTTTTCATCTGCATCCAGAAGTCAAGCCAGAAGAGAACAAAAGCAATTAACACACAAGTTGTACTCTCCTCATAACCTTAGTTGCTTCGACATTAATTCTACCTAATCTCCTCCACTTGCACTACGAAGGCTGTCCTCAGCTGAGAGCATTCGGTACGCGATGGACAGCAGTGAGTTCTTAATAGTAGTGAAAGGTCTTTATAGATTCGAGCTGGCCGTTATTCCACTTTCTTCCATCTTCTTTTTTATTTAATTTTTTATTTAAGGAATTTAAAAATAAGGTCAAATAATTTGCCCTATCTCAGGTTTACTTCTAGTGCGTACAGTACTACGAAGTTAAATTTATAAAGTAGACGAAAGAAATTGACTTGTAGATGTCAAAAGTCTAGTGAAAACAAAACAAGAACAAACAAAAAAAAACAGTTATTATAAATAAAAAAGGAGTTTATAAAGTGAATTTCGGAAAGTGTATATATAAAAAAAATGTTAAAGGCGAACACATTGGATTTAAAAATCGATAAATCAACAATTGTTATTATTATACTCCTGTTTTGTTATAGTGGCTATATATATATAGTTAAACCCTCGATATTTAACGGACCTCGGTTTAACGGACAAAATTTCCGGATCGTATGTCACATGTAAAAATTAACACCCTGTTAATTTTAAAATGCGTTTAACCAAGATTTGCTTATAATTAAATTAACAGGTTATTTTTGTTATTAATTTCCTGTTATTTTTAACAAATTTTGGTGAATAGGCCATCATATGTTGGAAAAACACTTCAGTAATTTAGCCGACATAAATGAGTCACCGCTCATAAAACATGTTCGGCGAATGATTAGGACATGATCACACCAATCGTACTGTACTCGGTTCTTTTGCCACGTGGCGTGACTTTCTACGGCAGTTTTATTACACACATTTTCATAATTTTAGGGAGTTAATTATAAAAAAAAAGAAGAAGATAGTTTTTTCAAAGCAGGATTACCTAAACCAAGTGCCTCAACATCGAACATTAATTTCACATTAACTTATTTAAAAGTGTGAGTAAAACAATTTTTTTGCTATTACAGCGCTAAAAAATTGATAAAATTGCAGTATAATGTTATACATATTTTTATTTGAAAAAATTCGCGATTTAACAGACACCCCTTAGCCCCTGTTAGTCCGTTAAACCGAGGGTTTACTATATAATCCAAAGTGATAGATCAAATGTTTCGCTTAATATACATAATGATGTCTCTTAAAGCCAAATGATTTTTAAGGGATAATATTGTGCTTATAATAAGCGAAAGATTCCATATTCGATCTATCATTTTGAGTTAAATTGAATAAAACATAAGAAAAATCATCGCAGTTTTGAGTTATAATTTCCTTGGCAAAGTTTAAAAGCATTTTCCAGGAAATTATAAGTCAATATTAATGATTATTATTGATATTTAAATGCCACAATAAACGATACAATAGATAATGAACACACAACAAAAAGAGACGTGTTTATTGCCGTTTACGACAGAGTCGAAAGCTTAATTTTAAATAAGGTTTCCTCTAAAATATTTCCAAATTTTAAGCATACCACTGTAATTCAAATATTGCACATAATATTTGCACTCAAATATTGCACATAATATTTGAGATTATCTGTGTCACAATTAACACTTCCGTTCGGAATCACGAGGCATAACTTTAACGAATTATCTTCATCGTGAAGAAGAATAGTAATGACAGTTAGCATTCTCCAGAATTCTTTAAATCCAATGGACTAAAACATTGTGTAGCGCAACATCATTCGATATCACTTGTTTTAGCTTTTCTAGAATCTAACAATGTCACTGCGTCAAACTCTCTTTGGTTCTGAGACTTATTGCACCTCCGGCTAGAAAACCGACGGAGTGGCTTTCTGCGTTCAGTGAACACTTACAGATAAAATGATTCTTGCTTCATAGTTCAGTGATCATTGAACTGAACTATGAAGTAACTGCTGAAAATAATTCTTCTAAAAGAGACCTGTAAAACCTTTATACTTTGCCAGAGAGAATATTTAACCCAGAATCCTCTCTTTCTGACTCTCTTTGGTTCAAAACATCACCATCACTACCGTTTCCTGTCAAAAACACTGATGTTCATAATCTCTTCATCCTCCAAAAAACTAGGTATCCTCTTCGATTCAATACGCTATTTATGATCTGCAGTAACTACTACTATTACCTTCTTTGAGGTGGCTCATAAAAAATTAAGTTCTTGAATCTACCAGGAGAGAGAGAGAGAGAGAGAGAGAGAGAGAGAGAGAGAGAGAGAGAGAGAGAGAGAGAGTTAACTGGTTATTAATACCCCCCCCCTTTTTACGCACTGATTCCAATTGCTCTCTTTTGTTTTGTAAATTTACTGCCGTTTTTTATTTGCTTGATGTTTTCTCTACTGTTTTGTCTTTACAATAGGAATTTTATTGGCTGTTGTTTCAACGAATTGGTTTCCATCATTTCTGTATTTGTCTCTAAGCCATAAGCCAAGCAGCTGCTGGTCAACCTCTGTTTGCAGTTCACTTTCAAATGTACTGAATCAACTTTTACCTACCCGGATGGCAAAGTGGATAGCATCATTTTCTTCCACCCCCAGGTCATAAATTCGACTCCTATTACGAGATGAATGCATGTGAACGTCTTTAGCTGGTAGATGATCTTCATCTACCGGTGTGAAAACACTACTTTGCTTACTGGAGATATGAAGTGGTATGAAAAATATCTGTTTGATCCTTGACATACTACAAGTTTTGTGAGCTAAAACTAGACTTTTCGTGAGTGGGACTGGCATAAAAAATCTCTCCATTGTCTTTTATTCCATCTACCTCATATTTCAAAAATTTTTTCCCCATGGATAAGCGATCAGCAGAATTGTGGGTTCCTTTCGGTCGGTGGCTTAACCTAAACCAGCAAACAGCAAAGTTACCGCAAGATAGCTGTGGCCTGTTACAAAAAGTGAAGAAGGTAGGCGCACGCACGCACACACACACACACACACACACACACACACACACACAACTTTAAAACCCCATAATAGAACACTCTTTAATGTTGTCAATCCATTTCTTTCTTGGCCTTCCTCTGCTGGGTATCGTTCAATTCTATTAAATAATATGTTTGGTAGTCTTTCTGGGTTCATTCTTGAAACATGTCCAAACGAGTTTAGTTAGCTCTTTTTAATGCTGTAATTATTGTTTCCTTAAAGTTAAGTTCTTCTCTGACTTTTTCATTTGTTTTTCTCTCTGTCCAGTTTGTTCTGTCGATTTTTCTTAGGCATTTCATTTCAAAAGCATTGAGTTTATCAGTTTCTTTTTTCTTAAGATCCAGCATTTGACCCATATAGTATTGTGGGAATTATCATTGTTTTATATATCTTTAATTTGAGTATTTTGCTTAATCTTTTATTGTTCCATATTTTTTGTAGTCTGCCCATTGTTATCCACCCATTATTGATTCTGTGTTTTTTGGTTTCGAAATAGTCTAGATCTTCAGTGATCATTGATCCCAGGTAATTGAACTGCTTTACTTGTTCTATATTATTGTTTCCTATTTTCATTTGGGTTGCTTCCCCTTTTTCTTCCTATTACCATTAGTTTTGTTTTACTAATATCGATTTTCATATCATATTTGTTACTTGTTTGATGCAGCTTGGTCAGGATATTTTCTAATTTTTCGTGACTGTCTGTAGTGATAACTATGTCATCAGCATACTTTAAATGTGTTATGTTTCTTCCATTTACAGTTATGCCATCACATATCTGTGATGGCATAACTTCGTCTATTACTTCTTTTAGGTACAGGTTGAATAAATATGGTGACAATGGACAGCCTTGCATAACTCCCTTTTTAATTGCTATTCGATCTGTTTCTATGTTTTTGCAATTCGCTGTTTCTATGTTTTTGCAATTCGCTGTTTCTTGTGTTTCTGAATAGTAATTCTTGATACAATATAATAGGTATTTGTCGAATCCTCTGTTTTCTAGAATTTTAATAAGTTTGCTTCTGTTTATTGAGTCAAAAGCTTGTTTGAAGTCGATAAAACTGCAGTAGAGTTTTTAGTTTTGTCTCTCATAAGATCTGCTAATCTATTTAATGTGAAAATTGCATATATTGTGCTTCTGCTATTTCTAAATCCCATTTGCTCTTCTTCCATCTGTTCTTCATATGAATGTTTAACTCTGTTTTGAAGAATTCTAATGAATATTTTATAGCAATGGCTTAGAAGAGTGATAGGTCTATAATTAGTACAAAGGAGATCTGACATCTCCTTTGTGGATGGGTATGATCTGGCCTGTTCTCCATTCTGCTGGTAAATTCCCTTTCTTTAGTATTTTGTTGAACAGTTCTCTTATGTAATTTATAATGCTTTCTCTCCATTTTTCTAGAAGTTCTTTTTGAATGTGGTCTATGCCTGATGCTTTATTATTTTTCATTTTTGTTTGATTGCTCTATGTATTTCTTCATTTAGTATGTGTTTTGTGTCAGAAGTTTCTTATGGGTTGAAGGCGTCTTGATCAATGTTTTCTTCAGCTGCAAATGCTTCTTTAAAATGATTAGGCCATATTTCGTTTATTGTTTCACGGCTACTTGTTGTGGTTCCATCTTTTTGCAATATTGAAACTGGGTAGGGTGAGTATGTTTTAGTTATTTCTTTAACTATTTCATAAGTGGTGTTGGAGTCGTTTTTTGTACGCTTCTTCCCATCTTCCTGCTTTTTCTTTTAAATATGTGATTTTTGTTGATCTGCATTTTTGTCTATTTCTTTTTTCAAATTTTTGTATAATATTCTATTTTCTTCATTATCTTCTTTTAAGAGGTTTAGTTGTGTATATTCTTTTTTCCTCCCATAAGTCCAAAATCTCTGGTGTAAGCCAATCTTTATTTACTCTTGTCTGGTAGCCTAGGTGTTTTGTTGCTGTTTCTTTAATCATTTCTTTACCTTTTTTCCAAGACTCCGAGACTGTATCGAGATTATTTAATTTTTCTTTTAATGTTCTCTGATAGTTAGATCTTGTCAAGCTATCATTGAGTTTTGAGATGTCTATCTTCTTTTGTTTTTTGGTGATTTATTCTCTTCCTTTTGAAACCGATTTTTCGTTTAGCTGATAGCAGTTCATGGTCTGAATCAATGTCAATCTTTTTTAATGTTCTGACATTCATTTTAAAGGAATTTTTTTAATTTGGAAGAAATGTTTCCATGTAAACATTTTTCTAATCATCTGTAATAAATTACAAACCATATTTATTCAATAAGTCTGAAAAAATGCGACCTTTCGTATTAATGAAGTGTGAAATTTATGCTTAAGGTTGATAATTGTTTTGAATCCGATAATATACTGCTAACTAACATTTTTGAAATGGAGAGAGAGAGAGAGAGAGAGAGAGAGAGAGAGAGAGAGAGAAGACGGAGACTGTTCTATCACGGATAAAATTGTTCAGACAAATTCCAGTATAAAAAACGCTGCCTTGGTTTAAGTACTAAAATCAGTACTTAATCTAAATGTCTGATATAACAATCTATTACATTATTAACTGCAGATATAACGAACAGCTTTATTTCATAAATAAATTAACAGAGCATTAATCTTTGGAAATAATGCCACGTCAATTTAATGCATTAGTTCCGAGTGAAAGCTCTGATAAATGTGCTGTCTTTCCTCAGAAATAACAGTACATTAATCTACTGTATTCTACCACATTAATATATCTTCAAAACAAATATAGCCTTCTTTTTCTTTTCTTTTCTTTTTTTAACTTTTATTTAAGCTTCAACAACAGAAGCAAAGCAAAATTAAAACTTTAATTATCCAATGTTTTCATGTCTCTGCTCAAATCAATACCATTAATCCATATTTAGCATTCATGGCACATTTTTTTTTGTTGGGCTGACAGTCGAGTCAACAAAGAAAGCACGTTTCAGCTTCTGCATGTGTGATCCCACCGACTGGTATTATGGAAGTATGACAAGTAAATGCATTATTCAAAACGGACTGACAGGTGACAATATTTCCTAAAGTGCTTGAATGATAAATTATATCAATGCACTGCTAAATGGACGTGAAAATTGCATAAATCATGTCAGCCTTACTGTTAATTTGACTGTGAAGGATTGTTTGACAAATAATGTCAGGATTAGGTAATTACTTATCATAATGGTTTAATGACACAGAGAAAGAAAATTGTTGAGTCGTGTTATATAAGTTTTTGTAATAGGATAAATTTCTGGTATCCTGCTAAGAATATTTGAATTAAATTAAATTCAAATTAAATTATTAATTAAATAAAATTCGTAATTGTTTTTCAAATACTTATAGGAATATAATAATTTGTAATTATTCTTTAAATTAAATCGATATTTAAATTAATTAGTGTCCAGTTTTTTTGAACGCTCATTCAACGGTACACAACGCCCCTTTATAAAGAATAATTTGTAATTATTCTCAAAAATAAATCGATATTTAAATTAATTAGCGTCTAGTTTTTGAACTCTCATTCAACGGCACACAACGCCCCCTTTATAAAGAATAATTTGTAATTATTCTCAAAAATAAATCGATATTTAAATTAATTAGCGTCTAGTTTTTGAACTCTCATTCAACGGTAGACAACGCCCTCTTTAATAAAGAATAATTTGTAATTATTCTCAAAAATAAATCGATATTTAAATTAATAAGCGTCAAGTTTTTGAACTCTCATTCAACGGTAGACAACGCCCTCTTTATAAGGAATAATTTGTAATTATTCTCAAAAATAAATCGATATTTAAATTAATTAGCATCTAGTTTTTGAACTCTCATTCAACGGTACACAACGCCCCCTTTATAAAGAATAATTTGTAATTATTCTCAAAAATAAATCGATATTTAAATTAATTAGCGTCTAGTTTTTGAACTCTCATTCAACGGTACACAACGCCCCCTTTATAAAGAATAATTTGTAATTATTCTCAAAAATAAATCGATATTTAAATTAATTAGCGTCTAGTTTTTGAACTCTCATTCAACGGTACACAACGCCCCCTTTATAAAGAATAATTTGTAATTATTCTCAAAAATAAATCGATATTTAAATTAATTAGCGTCTAGTTTTTGAACTCTCATTCAACGGTAGACAACGCCCTCTTTAATAAAGAATAATTTGTAATTATTCTCAAAAATAAATCGATATTTAAATTAATAAGCGTCAAGTTTTTGAACTCTCATTCAACGGTAGACAACGCCCTCTTTATAAGGAATAATTTGTAATTATTCTCAAAAATAACTCGAATTTTAAATTAATTAGCGTCTAGTTTTTGAACTCTCATTCAACGGTAGACAACGCCTCCTTTATAAAGAGGTTTCCAATTACCATGAGTAGCTAAGGAATACGTTGTTGTATACTTTTCTCATCTTTGAAAATTATACAACGATGTTTCTATCAGTTGAATGCCTTTTGGATCTTGTTCATATAGCACATTTACGAAAAATAGGTTATTGCTGCCCAATATTGTCGACTGCGACGTTCTCAAACAAGGAAAGCGGGTCGTTATTGTCATTTGTCGTAACTTGAGGAGATATTTTGTGGTGAGTTGTATAGGTCGATCGAAGACCTCATTATGGCTGACCACAATTAGTCTAAAGCTTCTCTTTCTACGGTAAATAGTGTCTTAATGATCCTTAATTATCTTTCTAATTATAGCCTACTGTATGCTTTAAGTTCTGAACAATTATACAAATGTCTTCAAATCATTTGGGATGCGTGCCATTTACTAGTGGAAGCTCATTCTAATAAGTTAATTACTTAGTAACTGCGTGATGTTGTCTGCACAACATTTTTTTTTTATTCTGGTGTATAAATAATGAAATATTTTGTTGATATTTCTCTTGTTAGGGAGATCAGTGACCATCCAGGAATTCTGCTTAATTTTAAGTAAGCACATTTGTTTTTCAAATGGAAGTAGCGTGGGTGTTTCAAACAGAATTCATTTGTGGAGAAAAGAGATGCGATGATAAAAAGAATCAATGGCATTTATTTCAGCAAAAAAAAAAGGTAGAATAAAAGTCAAAATTGTTTCTATTATTCCAAACGAACGTGAATTGTGATCATTGAAATACCCGCTTTGACGTCAAGAGTAAATTAGAAAAAACATTCAAAAACATTCCGATGACTTTATTCTAAAAATAGAAAAGGACTTCGCGATGTTTTTGTATCAGTCTCAACTGTGAAACTGTATTTCTACATCCTATTTTTTGCGTTGTTTACAAAAACTGTCTTTTCTCATTATCTTCCTTATGTTTATCTCGACTTCATTAGCTGCCATTGAAAACTCCCTGTGGAAATTTGATTATTTTACCACAGTCTATTCAAACTGGAAACAGTGGTAAAATGTTTCTTTCTTTATCCTATTCTAAATGCCTTTATGTGATACTAATTCAGGCCGGAAACAACACGAGCTCGAGAGCCAAATGAGTCCCACGATGTTATTCCGAAATATATACGAAGTAGCCTCATGGGAAACTAAAAATCGTTAATTTCTTTGAGACTAAAATTTACGAGAGAAATTTATTAATGTTGAAAGATTAACAAAGGAAACTTCGCCACTTAAATAAAGAGTTTATTCTAGTGGTGTCACCATGGAGATTTATTGGAAATAATAACATGGCGATGTTATTATCTAAAATCCTAATTTTTACTATTAAACAAAAGATGCGAGGTTGGTCAAGAGAAACTATTAAATAATGAATAATGTGTTCCATTTGGTTCAGAGCATCATTAAATTTTTCGGAAATTATTATTATTTTATATGTCAATCAAAGACAAAAACTTTTCGCAACATTATATTGTCTTATAACACTAGAACAACAAACCTAGCATAACATTCTCGTTTGTGAATATGATCATAAAGATTTTATTCTTTACAATTCAAAATATTTCTCACCGTCATAGAAAGCTAATTGAGATATTTATAGATTTGAGACATTGAGATATATGGTAGATATAGTAGTGACAACAGGCTATGAAAATATACTTTTATAAAATGAGTTGCTGAAATCTATGAAACACGATATACGGGAGGTAGGATGTATATTTAGCTCAAAACTGTAAAGAAATAAAAGATGACTTGCACTATGAGTTACCTTCACAATGATGTCTGTTTCACCGCAAAATGGTATCCACTCTAAGCAGGCAGATCGATTTCCCAGGATCTGCAGAGAACTAAATTTGTCCCCAGTATGTGTAATACTGTAGGGTCTTGGTATGTGTTGATACTTTATTAAAATTCAATAAAATATTTTACTTGAAATGATTCTCGCATAAAGAGATTTTTACTATAAAATGCAGCAAAGTCAAAAACTAAATCGAACAAATCTTTATCAAATTCTAAGAATACTGAATCGACTTATTGGAAATGATTCTTATCATTTCTGATGAAAACGTAGCCATAAAATTGTCAAATCTGTCAAACATTTTATAGCCACTTTGTAATCGCGTATATTTCGAATCACATTCTCATCGTATATCAGAGTGGATACCGGGCAGTTTTTCACTTGTTGGTTTCCGCTTCATCATTTTAGTCACCGCTGTCGTTTTAAGTTTTTCAGTCATGATCTCCACACTGCCCTTTTTATTCATTATTCTTTCTTTATTATTATTATTATTATTACGGGCAACTCCAAGCGAGTCCTTTGACACATCGAGGGAGGCCATAAATCATATTAAGAACAACTATAGAACTATTCGGCATTCGCACTGTATCTATAATACTTTGCTTTGAACTCATTTACAGTCATGGCACCCACAACAAACTCTGACAGCTTATTCCACTTATTCACCACTCTCCAAGTAAGAAACCTAGTTCTAACACCCTTGCTAACTGCACTCTTGCTCAGTTTCCATGGATGGTCCTTAGTTTACCCATCACCAGACCTGTTCTGAAAAATTTCCTCTGAAATAATCTTGTAAAAACCTTTCAGTAATTTGAATGTCTCAATCATATTACTGCTTTTCCACATATCAACCAATTTCTGTAACCCACAGATCTTCAACTTGTTTTCGTAAGGTTCATTCCATAGACCAGCTATCATCTTGGTCACTCGCCGCTGGATCCTCTCTACCGCCTTCCCATGAAGAAGAAACCCAGGGGACCATATCTGGGCATAGTAGTCAAGATAGCGTCTTATCAAGACTCGATAAAGAGGAACAATAAGTTGCTTATTTCTGATAGTCAAAGTATTCTTCATTAACCAAGTGATCTGATGAACTGATTTAACCACTTTTGCTATGCGCTCCCTAAACTTCAACTCCCTATACACCAACACACTGAAATCTCTGGCTTCTTCAACTTCCTGGAGTACACTTCTACTCATGTGATATACTGCTGCTAAATGTTTCACCCCAAAATGCATAACCTTACACTTTTCCACATTAAACTGACATCCATTCTCATTAACCAAGATGGCCAATCTATCCAAATCATCCTGCAAAATTTTTGACATCATGTGCGTTCACTATTGCTCTACCCAACTTTGCATCATTAGCAAATAAATGAACACTTCCTCTCCAAACCTTTTCCATATTATTAATGAACAAATTAAATAGCAGTGGTCCAAGAACAGAACCCTGAAGCACCCCACTAGTAACAGGTCTTCTTTTGGCTCCACTGCTGAATAAACTACTCTCTGATATCTCTCCATCAACCACCCTCCTATCCATATTACCAACCCTATATCCATCCCCATGTGCCCCATGTGTGGTATCCTGTCAAAGGCCTTAGCAAAGTCCAGCAGTATCAGTGTAAATCCATTACCCTTATCCAGTTCAGCCGTCACTGAATTATAAAACGTGAGCTGTGAATTATAAAAAGTTACTGAGGCATGATCTACCCTTCACAAAACCATGCTGTCCTGCATACAGTATTCCATTTTCATCTATCCATTCCTGTATTTTGCTCTTGATTAATATCTCCACAACCTTGACAACGATTCCTGATATGCTGATCGGTAATTTACAACAGCAGTCTTGGAACTTCCTTTATACTTAGGCTGTTCAATAAGTAATAAGACTATATTTATACAGAAAACAGATTACCTCTAACCGTCATCATTTACATGGTCTTTTTCGAAGTAACTACCGTGAGACTCGATGCATTTGTCCCAACGTTGCGTCCACTTCTTAAAAACATTTGAGAGTCCGTTTTTTGAGAGTTCTTTCAAAACCGCTTCCGCAGCTTTTACACATGCTTTGTTGGTTTCGAAATGGCGGCCTCTTAGTGGTTTCTTGAGCTGAGGAAACAGCCAGAAATCGTACGGTGGGAGATCAGGACTGTATGGAGGATATGGTAGGATATCTGTGTTGTTCTTCTGCAAAACGTCCACTACACAACCAGCAATATGTGGCCTTGCATTATCGTCGTGCAATAAGAAGCCATTCTTCAGCAATGGACGCTTCCTTTTGACGTGCTTGATGATAATCGTGACTGTGTTGATCATTGTCTCTGTGATGGACGTTGAAGGTCTTCCCCTCACGTTCAAGATCTTCCACATTTTGCATTCCTTCCTTAAAAGTTTTATGCCAGCGAAAAACACTTGCCCTCGACATTGCTTCATCGTGGAAAGCTTCGCGTATCATGTTAAAAGTGTCCGATGCCGATTTTTGTAAACGCACACAAAATTTAATCGCATAACGCTGTTCCAAGGACGCTTCCATTTCGAAGACTGGTCGCGCCTGGTAGGCGCGCCAATGAGCACTTGCGTTTAGTCACGTGACACTCTGGCACATCAGACAGTATACGCCATCTATCAACCTCTTTTGTTAATACAGACAGCAAAATTTCTTTATTCCACAGAAATTAATATTGTGATGAGTGGTTTCGCCTCAGTAAATTAGTCTTATTACTTATTGAATAGCCCACGCACAATGAATTGTTTTCCCCTCTTTCCACCCCTTCCGGACTAAACCCAGAGCTGATACTTAAATTAAACAATGTGGTCAAGGGAACTGACAATTCCTTTGCCGCTTCACGTAAGTCTCGAGCTCGTATACCATCCAATCCCACAGATATATTTACATTAAGGTTCTGTAATATCCTATTCACCTCCATTTCATTCACTTCAATTTCTGTATCAGCCATTCGTTCTCTCATTCCTGCAATAGCACAGCCTGGATGATATACTCTTTCAAAGTGTTCGTCAGAAATTCTATTATTTCATCTGATTCAGTTACTTTTTTTTTCTTGGTAGCATTAATTTTTTCTTTCTTTCTTTTTTTTTTTTTTGCTTCAGTTTTATCCCATCACACTTATATAGTGTACTTTACATACAGCTATTTTGTTAATTCTGTTAGAAAAAATCGAGTAAAAAATCATTCCAAGTAAATTTTATTTAAGGCCATTCTCTGGTGATAAGGATCAATTAAGTTAATCATTGGTCTACTCTGAAAATTAAGCGTTACTCTTTTATGATAATAATGCGTATTATGATGAGAATCCTATTCAACCAAATTTCTCAACAGTTTATATTTATGTGGATTATTTCTGGACAGTTTATATTTATGTGGATTGCCATTTCAAACGTGGTTACCAAGGTTACGCTTCGACTTTTAGAATTACAAATGAGATACTTATTTCCCATTTAGTTCTCAGTCCATTGAAAACTTAATAGTTATTACTTCGCGATATAAATATTCCAATCGATCTACTAAACTGGACTACTTTGAATTAGAATATTACACTTAAAGGATATTTGAACATTTTTTAAAAAAGTTTTTTAAAAGTTTTAAAACAGTTCAATGTCTTTGAACTCTAAACACGTTTAAATTTTATTCTAAAACTTTTAAAATGAATTCACTTTAAAATAAACTTTAGAAACTTTTAAAAACTTAAGCTGTTTAAAATAAATGATTAAAAAATGGATTTTTAAAAGTAAAGAGTTTATGTAAACTTTTAGAAAAATTAGCAGTTTTTAAAAGTGTACATAGCCTTTTAAAACGAGGTTCACTTTAAAATAAACTAGAATGCACAAAGAGGAGAAAAATATAGAAATAATAATAATAATAAAAAACACTTACCAAAAATATTTAGTGAAAAAAAAATAATTGATTTCCTGAAAGCCTTTTAATTACATGTTCAGCGTATTCTGTTAGTTTGGAACAGGCCTTAATTACTAATGAAAAACAAAAATGTTGCACAAAATGCAGTCATTTTTCGTTTTACTCTGTAGTTTTCCAAATGACTGCATTCTGCATAAATTAGAATAGTAATGACCATTTTAATCACTTCACTTAACTGACCCCATCCTAAAATACATTAATGAAATAGCTTCTTGCCATTAACCGGAAAATTCAGAAAATCTTTTACAAGTATGCGTTTAAATGAAGCCTTTAAGCTCCTTGCATTCATCCATTTTGATTTGCTTTCATCTTCCAGAAGTTTATTACACTCATTTTCTCTGCAATAAATAAATAAATAAAAGTTTTCGTAATAACTGTTTGTTGTTAACATTTCTCGGTGATGACGGAAGAAATGTATCCGCCCGTAACGCTCCGCCAATGGATGGTACAAGGATAAATAGTTATCCACATCATTAGTCATTTGATAGCACGGAACGTACGTTTCCTTTGATGAAAACGAATGATTATTGACTATGTTCTCAGATTTCTGTCTTCTCTATGTTGTTGTCAGCTCAATTCAAGTTCCCATAGAACTACAGGATTATTAAACCCAAAACTTCTTTGCTGTTTGTATTTTTACGATTTATATAAGTGATTTTCAAAAGCATGAAATAAAAGAATTTCTCGGACTTGAATGTTTATATTTTTAAAAAATATATTTTCTATTTATTTATTTTATTTTTGCACTATATAATGCGGATATAATAAATAAAAAAGTTTTTTTCTCTCTTTTAAACAAATTCTTCTCTAGTATTATAATTGCAAATACCTTTTTTGTTAGGCATATAAGAGCTTCCTTGCCAGTCTTGACATTGGCATTATGGATGCGTGATTTAATCATAGATTTTAGAGTTAGATCTTGGGAATAAGAAGCAATATCTTGGATATAATAGCAATATCGTATATTGCACGAGTGATTGTCTTCTATTTTTACATGGTGGTAATTATTTAATATTTTACTTCATCTGGATTTCCCTTTTAGTCCTTTTCGACCGTAGGTGACTTTGTAGGCATTGCCCATAAAGTATTCCTAGTGAAATTTTTACAGGGTAGTTCACCATTGCTTCCCCCCCCCCAATTTTATCCGGGCTCGGGACCGGCATATGGCTAGGACGTATTAATGACTGTAATCCATCAGTGTTCACAGGGCCGGTTTGCCTGTTCTGGGGGACGAAAAACCCGAATTTTCGGGTGAAAAAAAAACCCTACCTCCGTATGAGACCGGCTAACTCACCTTTAGTTGAAAGACACCAGATAAAGACCTTATTCCTCACGTCACTGAAAGGAATTCGAACCCAGGTCTTTCCGACCAAAAGGCTTCGTCTATACCAACTGAGCTATGAAGGTTCGTTATTTCATCTAAAAAACCCAATTAAAGGTATTAATGGTGTTCGGAATATTAACATTTTATATCATATGACTGAAATATACAGGGTGGCCATAAATTAACTTTCCCTCTTTGGAGGTATCTGTAGTTAAAACCAATAAATGGAATGAGACCAAATTTTGTATTGACCCTTTCGAAGGCATGGGGAGATGACGCGAAAAAAATATTTAGTACCAAAAATCGCCGATAGGGGAATTTTTGGCGCTGGAGGTGCCCAAAGCAGTCAAATATTTGTAGTAAACGCAGGTAAAAAGGATTATGCAAATTTTACTGTGCGTACGTGATAGCCACGTCACCAATTCCACTTAAAAAGGGATTGGGAACGTTCAGGCAATTATTCGAATGATGACGAATTGTGATCAATATGCGTCCTACCTTGCCTCAGCGTGCTTTACTTGTTAAGTTGTTTTACCTTAAACAGTGCAATGCCGTATCAGCCTGGATGCAATTTGTTGTACACGAGAAAGGTCAGCATATTGAAAATCATGTATGTGGTCCAGGGGACCCTGATTCTGATGAATAAAACATTATTTCCTGTGAGTTCAATCACTACATTAATTTCTGTGTCTCTCGCAAGTTGTTGTTTTATTTTAATTATTATTATTATTATTATCATTGTAACGCGCCACATATCCAGCTGGAATAAGTGACGTGCCTGTCGCTTACACCGTCGAAATGTTATTATTCCATTTTATCTGCCTTTAATGTAATTATCCGCTTGTTTTCGGCTTCACCAGCGCCAAAATTTACCCTATCGGCGATTTTGGTACTAATTTTTTTTTTTTCGCGGAAATCATCTCCCCATGCCTTCAAAAGTCTCAATATAAAAGTTGGCCTCATTCCGTTTATTGGTTTTAGCTACAGATGCCTCCAAAGAGGGAAAGTTATTTTATGACCACCCTGTACTTTAAGCTATGGATTTATTAGATTAAAAAAAAAAAAAAAAGAAGAAAGACATCATTATTCTGTTGCTACCAATTCAATGATTAAGTCTTAAACAAAAAGGATTTGCTGGTGAAGGGTATCGAAGTAGCTCAGCGGTATCAATGTTGCTACCTAGTGGGAAAGATCTAGGTGTGAATCCAGTTTAGGATTCAAAGGACTTTTATTCGATGTTTTCATTTGAAGGCGAGTTTGGTGATCTCCCACGGAAAGGGTTTAGGAAAGTTTCAAAGTTAAATGAGAAGCATTTAAATTGAATGTTTAACTGTTTAATTAATACTGTGTTTAGTCAAGCTTCAATGAGGATTATGAGACAAAACAGCAGGTTCACTGACAGCAAAAAAAAAAATGTTCGCAAAAATGAAGTGTTCTGTTGGTTGAACTATGGCTACGAGGCTATCATGTGTATTAATTGTTTATGTTCTCCGTCTAATTTATCTGTTTTGGGAATGAAAAACCCACATGTCTAAAACTCCTTTCCTTATAAGACTAGCTAGCTCATTTTACATTAAAAAGTCCATATAAAGGTTCTTTGCGTAGAAGACGGAATTCGAACCCAGATGGCACCGTCTATGGCAGTGCTTCCCAAACTTCTAGATGTCAGGGCCCCCTTTGGAAAAATTAAAATATTTCACGGCCCACCTCGAAAAAAAAAGGTAATATAGACATATATTATTACAATATTTATTGTATTTATATTCAATACAAAACATACACAGCGCATATTGCAAAAATCAAATGCAAATGTTACATTTTTAGCATCTTACATACACATTTAACATGGCACGTTCTCTCATATTTTTATATAGATATCTTGTTATTGTACATTTGCCGTACAAGCACATGAAACGCAAAACGCTTAGTAATAAAGAGAGAATTAAAAACTTAAAAGGAGTTTAATAACAATTTAATGTGATGGGTGTGTTTCAATACTGCTACACAAAAAGTAAATATCAGGTGAAATATTTGAAACTGCAATTCTTAGATTTCTGCTTTGAAATTAAACTTATATGAATAAGCATATATTTACTAATATTCGTTAAGGGCCGAAATACGCAGGAAGCAAAATTTGTGAACCCGCACCAATCTGTGATTTTTTCCTGTTAAAATATAAAAAATAACAAAAAAAGAAATAATAAATAATAAAAATTTAATACTTTTCCTTATTAACATAAAAAAAAATCTACTTAGTCTTAAAAGATTTTAAATTTGTTTTCATTATTTCACAGTCCCCCTCAACAAAACCTGCGGCCCCCTTGGGGGCTGCAGTTTTGTTGAGGGGGACTGTGAAATAGTATTTTTTTGTATTTTTTGTTGTAGTATTTTTTCCGGAAATTTCAGCATCATTATTCACTGTTCCATTAGTGATATCTGAAAAGATGATCCTAATCAGGGAGGGATTCCAACTCTTCAAGAGTTAGAAAATTACTCTCTCGGAGAGAGTTTCTGGACACCATTTTCGAGTAGATAGTTAGCTAAGAGGTACAATTCCTTATACCACAACTTTCGTAAATAATTTGATAAAAAAAATTGTTGCCTGCGAAACCAAATAGAGAGTGCATTACGAATGGACATTTTTTTGCCATGAGAGTTACTAGGAATTGTGGATCTCTTTTAAGTTTTTGACCTTTCATTAGTTTGGCTGACGATTTTTTTCCCGTTAAGGCTTTGTGTTAATTCCTCCAAAATACTTATTCTCAAATTACCATAAACTAAGTTGTAGTGAGTCACGATGTACAGTAGAAAACTGGACTATCATGATGTCGAATTTCATTTTGGTGGGAAAAAAAATATTAACTAATAAACAACTATAATAATAAATAACTAATCAATAAATACAACTAATAAAGAACTAATAAGTAAATAAATCTTAACTTTAATAAACATGATGTAAATTTATTAACAATCACAAAATACAAGAGGGATTTTATAATTCTCTCTGTGTACGAATTATTTCCTTTATACCATAGCAAGAAGCGTCCATCCACCTTTGACTACCGAGAAAAAAAATTGCTTCACAAAATAAATAAATAAATAAACCAGATGTCCTTCCTAAACAAATAACACAATTTCCGGAGCATCCACTAGACTTCGCTTTACATTGCAATTTGTTTTGCTCTCTTTCAAGTCGTATTTATCAGAAACAGTTTTCCGCTGTTTATTTCAATGTGCAAGCGAACACACCATTTAATTTTAAACTTATGTCATTCCTAGTTGAGTCTCAGTAGATCGCCGGTAATGTTGAAGAGACCTGAGTTCAAAATTCCATCAATTATGGGAAGAATCTTAAGGACTTTTTAAACTGGAGGTGAATTGAAATAGATTTCTTAAAAAGTAACGGATCTTAATTCACCCGGAACGGCAAATTTTCAATCGCCAAACAGACACATCAAAAAAAAAAAGAACACGTGCAAATGACATACAATTTTTAAATAGTTAATTTTTTATTTTTTTTTAATTTTTAAAAATATTTATAGTTACAGCTTCATAGTTATGTACAACATCATCCCTGAAGATGATTAGAGTGCTGGTTTGTATTAGACTTATCAGGTAAGTTATTCTTATACTTTATTTTATTCGTGTGGGGTTCTTCCTGATCCTCGACCGCCTCTTAGGACTGGTTGAGCCCTCCAAATGAGGGATTAAGTACTATATCCTATGACCACGGCCTGTGTGTCCACTGGGCCGGTTTGCCTGCTTGTGGGATGAAAAACCCCAGATAAATTGGGGAAAAACCCCTGCTGTCCAAGCCCAAGATCGGCTAACTTGGCTACGGCTGAGAAGGATCCTTAGCTCATCACGTCGTCGACGAGAATCGAACTTAGGACACTCCTTCTCCAGGCATATGGTTACGAAGCGCAAAGCCACAAGGCTAACCGCGCGAACATTATTATGCTAACGTTATATATTTTTACTGCTTAATCGTATCACATGACAGATGGTATAATTTATGAAAGGCAATATTATCATAGTCACAGTTCTTAATGCCATCCTTGAAACTACATGCCTAGCGTTTTTGAAGATACCGCAGTAATTAGTCGATCCTTTATAATCGTTTAATTGCAACGCACGATGTAATTTTTCAGGGTGTCTCATCTACTTATAATTTATGTATAAAGACTCCACAGGGCATTCTTAAAGTATCTGTAGGTAGGTATTGTTCACCGGTTCACTGGAAGAGCATTTTACATAAAATATTCAAACCACTTGGCCATAGGTGTTATTGTAGCTCCTGAAAATGTATTAGCAAGTGTGTAGAAAACAACGTAAATGGATTCCCACGTTGCTCGCTGTTTGTCTGTACCCTTGCTGAATAATATCGTAAAGAAGGAATATTAAGAAGCTTTTATCTCACCGGACTGCTTTCTTGGACGTAAAGAGGTGTTAGTTTTGAAGTTTGTCATTCGCATAGTTTCTCTCTCTCACTCAAGTTTATCTACTTTATGCTTTTTGTGTTGAGTTGCTATTTCGTATACAGTCAGGCCATAAAGGACTGTTACTTCACTATTGGAATGTTGATGACAAATGGAACTATGCAATTATTTAATTTTAAATAATTTCACTGGGCCAGTTCTTTCGAAAGTAGTTCATATAACTACAGCACTTTATTCTGTTATCTACGTGAATGTCCAGCTGTTTTACTAGGCCTGTTTTGACTTTTCAACAGATGGTGAAAGGTATGTAATTTTAATCACCCTCATATAAGTTTTTGCTCAGTGAGGTGAATGGAATTGTTGTGGAACCACTTTAAAAGATGATTTATATCGCCTTGTGATTGTTCCTACTTTTTGAGGGTTGCCATGGGCGATAATCAATGCAGAGCCATCTGCATACTTGAACTCGTGGCGATTTGTGGATGAGTGTAGATGGATGGATGTCATTCATGTAAACATTGAATAATGTAGGAGACAAATATGCCTCTTTGTGGAAACTCCCGATAAGTTTTATTAGTGCACTAATTGTGACAAATATATATATATATATATATATATATATATATATATATATATATATATATATATATATATATATATATATATATATATATATATATATATATATATATAAGGTTCAATTCTAGTAGCCAACTAGAATGTTTTCTGGATATTTTTTGCCAGTTATCTAGTCCTTGCAAGGACAAGTAGGATTTTCATCCCTCATCTCAAAAACACAACTGTAAAACTCAAACTATCACAAAGATTAATATGAGTGCTGCAGTTTAAGTCCACGAGATGGTAGTAGCTGTTAGCCATACTCTCTCTCTCTCTCTCTCCCCTTCTGAAAAGCCTTGATTCATTGATAGCCTTAGCTCACTATCAGTGAACTCTGAAGGAGGAAAACTGGCTGTCCTGCATGGCTTCGAAAAGTAAGTTAGGACTAAAGGAGCTCCCTTAACTCTCTCTTGGAGAAGAAAAGGCGTTAGCAGATTTTTAAATATCTATATCCGTTAATTTCATAAATCATTTTACTGATATTTTCGTTTATATTTCAATAAATTGTAAATTAATATGATTTGATTAAATAAACTGTAGTAATAATTTACTGTGATCTATAAAATGTAAATAGTTTACTTCATTTAAATAAATCTATAGCATCTAATAATTAAACTACATGCGACAAAATAATAATAATAATGCGTACCCATGTACGAAATTCGCTGTTCTCTCGGTTGTAAACTATGACTCTTGAAGAAATATTGCATTTATTCAAGAGTCAATGGAACACCTGCCGAATAGGAAGAGGTATCGCACTAAACTACACTGCATTTAATTGTGCTATTCAACTTCTAATTCGAATTTCAGGTGTCGTATCACTTGTTGGAAAATAGCTACTAAAATGGAGTTATTAGTGAATATGCTGGACAGAAATTGCATTATGGGAATCAATTATGTGACGCTATTTGCATTTAGAAATTTGGAGGATATGCATCATATTACCTGTTTTTTCTCGAAAAATCGATACTTGCAAGGATTTACGATTCTGGTTTCAGTTAGATCCATACGTATTTTAATGCAATACGCAATTACTAGTGATGTTACCTATACAGATTTCAATAAATGTCACATTTACCATTGCTACAAAACGATTCCGGTGTCACGTTTGCTTTGAAATTGTGATAAACAACCCTGTAAGCACGTCCAATAAATTCCCCCCCCCTCTCTCTCTGTCTATTTCTCTCTTTCTTATTTGATCCGATGGAGTATTGTGAATTGGAGAGACTGGATATATATATAGCGAGAGATGCAGAAGCATTCATGTCTTGTAAGAGGTGACGTGCTGGAGTTTTGCAAAAAGTAACTAATCTTGGATATTATAAATAATTTTATTGATTTCACGTTTAGATTTTTATAGATTTCCTTTTGGGATATTTTTGCACTTGAAGTAATTCCGAACTTCATTATAAGAAATATTTCTATACTTTTATGGAAAAATAACTATCTTATGGAAACGTGACTGAGACAGAAAGATAAATTGTGTGAATGTAGAAAACGTCAATGAAAAATAAGCTATCCTAGCAGATCTTATCTTTTCAAGTCGGCAGTAACGGCGTTATTCTGAGATGACTCTTATTAAAGATGGAGAAAGTTCTTGATGCCATCAATAATGCAATTACTAACAGAAACTCAGATTTCTCAACACAAACAATCTTTTCTCTGGAAATCGCAAAAGTTTTAACAATTCTGAGGAACAGTTCAAAAGTTCGGTCGATTTAATCCATTCGAAAGTGTCACTTAGGCATGCATGATCGACTTCAATGACTTTTGCATTAATTATATTTGTTAATTTTACCTAGTCGGTAATTGCACGCATTCCACTAGTTCCCGATGCATATTTGTGAGGAATCCAAGGAATGTTTCGACGTTAAGTATTACGCAATTATTCTTACATACTTATGCCTCTTTTCAATGAAACAAAATAAACAACAAAAAAAACGCATATTTGGCGTCTTCGCGACGAATTTTGTACGTTTACATCATGCAGTTTCGGCTAATGAATGCTAACCTAAAATATTCTGCTATTAATGGCATCTATAAAAAAAAAACTACGTACATTATCAATCGGATGCACACACACACACACACACACACACACACACACACATAAATTCCTCTCAAACAAATAATTATAATCCTGTAAACAAATAACTTTCCAATACAACATACTAGGTGTTGAAAATATTGCCTTTTTTTCAAGAAAGAAGAATTCTCTGGGCTTTTATCTATGCAACGTTTTTTTAGTTTGTTATAGGCACCTGTGCTCTGAATTGTTCATCCGTTTAAATTGATGTTCGAACATAAATGCCCATCATCTGAAGAATTTATTACTGAACATTTTGAATGAAGGTGAATAGAATGTTGAATGATGAATGGGATCATAAAAATTGCGATGAACGGTATCAAAAAGTGCGAGTAACGTGACTCGCACTTTTCGATACACGCACTGGTGTGAAACTTTTCTTAGTTCATCAAAATGTTTATAAATCACTTCAAAAATGCTATATATATAGTCACACATTATCTTCCTTTCGTTCACGTTAAAATGTCTCGTATTTCGCTTTATTTATTTATATTTTTTCCCTAGCAGCAGAAAAGATTTCTTCTTATTTAAATGGTTGTATCATTTAAACCAACATCGAAACAGCTCAAATATTTTAATGAAAATATCCAATCTCTTAAGTCCACTCAGATGGATGCTGTTAGACAAGATACAGATAAAGCGGGAGGAAACAAAACACACACACACACACACACACACACACACACACACACACACACACACACACACACACACACACACACACACACACACACACACACACACACACACACACTTTCTCCCTCCCTCTCTCTCTCTCTCTCTCTCTCTCTCTGTATATAATTAGGGCACTTAATGCTATCTCATACTATATGGATGTTCTGCGATGGCATGTGTTCATTGGCCAGTTTGGTCGTGTTTCAGGTTGAATTTCCTGGAAGACAAGCTCTATCGTCTCAGTATGGGACCTGCTGTGTCGAGTGTGCCATGGAAGTTCTATATATCAATTCAGAAGTATACGTATGTGTCTGTTGACATCATTACCAGATATTAGTTAATGAATCCGCCTATCAGTAAAATATACTAAATTATAAAGATAACTGTTTAGTATAATACAATTTGTCATTATTCTTTATCAATAAATAGTACCAGAGCTCTGATAGCAAGACGGATCATATATCATCTAACTAGTATTGAATCCATGCTCCAGACACAGAACCATTTCCCACCCACCCTCTTGTTATAGTTATTATGCAAATCAATGGCAAACACTTACAAGAGTATAAATGCCGCTGGCAAAACTTCCGCTTCTTACAGATCTCCAGCAACACGAATTGAGGATGGCCATGATGCACGTGACAAGTGCGCTGTCCGCTAATCCAGAGGAACCAATATTTGTAGAGGAGCAGCCAACCTCCTCGTTGAACGGAACCGAACGTGACCTCGCTCTTCTCTAAAGGAACGTGCTCCGTTAAGAGAATATTTCAAAGTTGATCATACTGCCCTCTAACGGCATCCCAAAACTATCAGATCGATAAAAAAGAGAATGAGATGATTCGTAGCAGACTGAAGATTTAAATGAAGTGTACATGCGATGTCTTTACGACAGAAAAAAAAAAAAAACTATATCTGTTTAACTAGATTTTTATACGTATATACTAAGCAAGTTAATTAATAGCATGCAAATTTAACATAGGCTTCAGTTTAACCAATATATAGTTTGGAGTGAAATGCGATAGCATCTTCACTTAATGAATAAAACTTTTCAACAAGAGATTAAAGTATATACTTCCGGTCAACAATGCATTAAAACGGAAATCGTTTTTAACAATGAAATATTACATCCTATAGAAACTCAGAAAAGGACCAAGCGTCAAAGTTTATTAAACATATTATTTTCTGCTAGAAGCATAACATTTATCATTCATATTAATTAAACTATTTCTTAATCGTCTGCTTTTTATTATATCCGGTTCTTTAATCACCTCAGTCATATTACTCTGTACAATTGATACGTTAATCATCTAACACTTTAATTGTGTTCATGTTAATTAAAATTTCCGCAAGGCATTAAGCATGTTATAAATGTCTCAATATACACGAATCTATTACTCCAGATTCATTCTATTCATTCAGCTTTAATTAAAAGTTCTCCTAGCTTTTGTTATGAAAAGTTTATTCTATCAGTTTGTTATAATAGATTGTGCCAGAACTGATTCATTAATTAGTACTTTAATTAAGTTAGCTTTGATTAAAATTTTATCAATATCGACATGATTAATTCACTGTTATATTCAAACCGTTGGAAATCCTGAAACCCTTTAAAATGTATTAAAAATCCACTTTCTTTGTTCGATATCCAGTAAAGATATAACAGCATTAGTTGCGAAATTCTTTTGGTAATTTTTTTTAAATAAAATATCTTGTTTTAATTATTCAAACTAAAGCAGACGAAATTCCATCATCGTGTATATGTTTGATAATGTTTACAGACAAATAATGCACATTTATTAGTAACCAACGGTGCGCTATTCTAGAATTAAAATATTTTCTTCATAATATTGAAGAGCAGCCGATTTAAATAACACGACATCTAGTGATATATTAGGTATATATTCGGGTCTGTAAAATTAACTTATTATTTTGTACATTTAATTCTCTCATCGTCAGTGCTTTAACACATTCCAGCTCTAAGTAGCTTTCAAGTGTTCTTACCAGCTGCTCTCTCTCTCTCTCTCTAAATTTTTCTAGTTTTTATTTGTGGTACAAGGGATTTCACCCGGAAAATCGTTAAAACGTTTCAAACCACCAAAATGAAAGGAGGGCAATACACACCACAGCATCAAATCCTTTAACGACACACAACTTTTATCCCGTTTCCTTTCGAGTTGTACGTGACGCCGAGACTTCAAATCCAACATGTTCTGCACGTTAGGTTTCCAGTCATGCGGAAAATTATAGCAGACGAACTGTTCACTAACTATAGGCGAGCGCGCATTTTGATGTTATTCATTGAGAAAACCTGAAATGGAATATTTATTTACGAACTTTTATTTCGACAACTGATTTTAATGGCAAATATACAAAGCAAAGATAAATATGAAGACTATTTAGTTTAGTAAATAAAACGGAAATTTCTAAAGCCCAATCTAAAGTGTAAATTTCCTAAATGTGTTTCTTCTTCTTTTATTCTGCCGTTTACAATGTAAAACCTTCAATTTAATGGAAAACAAAAAATGTAGAGTATTCATGACATAAATCAGACAGTATTCATGTCATTCTGATTTATTCTGATTCACACACACACACACACACACACACACACACACACACACACACACACACACACACACACACACACACACACACACACACACACACACACACACACACACACACACACGAGGGTGGACTGAAAAGTTCTCGGCCTAACAATGAAAAAATGAATTTATAATTTCAAAATTATTTTTTATTTTTCAACATAATCTCCCTTAATACTAATACATTTATTCCAGCGATGCTCCAGCGTCATTATCCTATACCTGTAGTGGTTCTGAGTAAGATCTGCAAAATATCCCTCTACAGCTGTAATCACCTCTTGATTCGAAGAAAAACACTGACCAGCGAGGAAGAGTTTTAGTTTTGGGAAGAGAAAGAAGTCAGAGGGAGCTAAGTCGGGGGTATAGGGTGGATGTTCCAACAATTCATAGTGCAGACCCCTTAATTTTCCCATTGCCAAAACACCTTTCTGGGCAGGTGCATTGTCCTGATGAAAGATGATTTTTTTCTTCTGCAAACCGGGTCTTTTCTGACGAATGTTTTCGTCTAGTCTGGTTAAAAGATCGGAATAATATTCCCCGGTTATTGTTTTACCCTTTTCAAGATAATTAATAAACAAAATGCCTTCAGCATCCCAAAACACAGATGCCATGACCTTTCCTGCTGATGGAACCGACTTTGGCACTGAACAACGGGTTCTGTCCACTGTTTTGACTGCTATTTGGATTCTGGTCCACGTGAATCTACGTCTCACCCATAGTAATAAATCGACGCGCAAAATCAGTTTTATTCTTGTTAAAACGCCCCAAGCACTGTTCAGAAATTTTCATGCGAGTGCGTTTTTGATCTGCTGTGAGCATGCGCGGCAGCCATCTTGGGCAAGGCTTTTTCATTTGCAATTCTTCATGCAAAATAAATCCTACACGTTCTTTTGAAATGCTTATAGTCTCAGCAATTTCACTCACTTTGAGTCGCTCGTCATCCAATACTACATCGTGCACTTGATCATTGATCTGGTGTTGTTACACTTTTTGGACGTCCTTCACGTGGATCATCTTCAAGGCTGGTACGACGACGTTTAAACTCGGCAGCCCATTTCGTAATTGTCGAAAACGAAGAAGAAGAGTGCCCATAAACTTTTATGAACTTCGAATGAATTTCTTTTGGCGTTAAACCTTCTTTTACAAATAATTTTATAACAGCACGATACTCAATTTTATCTATTTCAAGGGATATAGACAACACTTTTGCTTCAGACATTTGTATAAAACAAACTACTTGATAGAATGACTTGCAATTTCACATGGATGTTTATGACAGATGTCCCAACCTAGAAAAAAAAATCTTGTCGATAGTGTTGCCATCTATGATCGTCTAATTTTCATACCACCTCCGTGTATATATATATATATATATATATATATATATTAAGGATACCAAGTAATTTTATAAACTTGGTTTTTTTACTCCTTCTCCCGAGAAAGCAAACAGTTAAGTTTGAGCCTGAACGTAGTTCAAGTCTAAACGGTAGTGCAACACCAGGGCAACTCGTTATAAAGGTGGGTAAAGTTCTGATCACTATTCTTAGTATTTCCCATAATGTAAAACAGATCTCACTAGAAGATGTTTACTGTTATACATTATGGGTGGGGGCTGTTATACAAAAACCTTGGTATTTCAGGGTCTAGCTACTCACTGAGGAGACCTCAAAAAAGGTTGAAACCGGTCTGGATAGTGACCCCCCCCACCCATAATGTATAACAGTATACATCTTCTAGTGAGATGTGTTTTACATTATGGGAAATACTAAGAATGGTGATCAGAGCTTTATTCACCTTTACAACGAGTTGCCCTGGTGTTGCACTACCTTTTAGACTTGAACTACGTTCAGGCACAAACTTAACTGTTTTGTTTACTTGAGAGAAGGAGTAAAAAAAACCAAGTTTATAAAATTACTTGGTATCCTTAATATATATTATCCCCAAGGTAAAAAAAAAAATTCACATCTTTATCTCATCCAGAGTTTCTTATTCAAAGTAAAAGCACCTTGTAGCAACTTCTATAGGTAAAGTTGATAATGCTCTGTATTACTAAAAACCTTGTTTATTTCAGGGTCTAGCTACTCACTGAGGAGACCTCAAAAAAGGTGAAACCGGTGGTGGCTCCATGAGGCTCTGCTTGGGGATAGGTTTTTGCCTGTCTCTGAGTGGGACCACCTTTGAGATTATGGCTCTGCTTGGTGGTGGGATGAGCCTGCCACTGGGTAGAGCCAATACTGAGAAGTTCTTCTCGGTGACGGGGTCAGCCTGTCATTGAGTGGAACAACGCAGAGTTGGGCGATCTTTCGGGATCGTCTTATTTTTAGAGCCCGTTTCACTTTTACATTCAAAAAAGGTGAAACCGGTTTGGGTAGTGACCTCCACCCATAATGTATAACAGTATATATATAAATACATCTTCTAGTGAGATGTGTTTTACACCATTACTTGGTATCCTTAATATATATTATTCCCAAGGTAAAAAAAGTTTCATATATATATATATATATATATATGTGTGTGTTAATTTTATTTAACACACAACATGTTTCGTACGAAAGCTGACTTCTTCAGGCGTAAGAACATTGAAAGCAGACATAAAAAAACACCACAAAGAAACATTGTATCACTACAAAATCGACTATGAACTACGTTAAGTTTGAACTGAAGCTACAGTTCAAACTTAACCGGGCTAAAGTTCTATTGTTAGGCATCTGCGAGCGTGTGACTTCACGAGTGCGCCAGTATCTGATAGCAGAGCTAAATGAGTCCGGTAAATTATAACAAAGGTTACTGTTTATGTGTTGAGAGCCCAGGACAATTTCTTTAGACTCAACTATGCGGCGTTCTACCTCGTCGTGGCACCCTCTCAAGCCATGTCCTGAGAATAGGACATGGCTTGAGAGGGTGCTTGCTCTGGTTCTGTTGTAAGCAATGTCCCTTTGATGTTCCTCGAGACGTAGGAGGATGGACTTCTCAGTTTGGCCATAATATGGTTTCCCGCAGTTACATGTGATTTTATACACCCCCCCCCCTGGAAACTGAAGATGGTTGTGAGCCTGTTTGGGTTTGCTTAGAATTGATCTGAGTTTAGGAAGAGTGGAAAAGCACGTTTTTATGTTAATTTTTTGCAAAATTCTTCTTTGATTCTGGGAGAGCGAGCTGATGTACGGTAAAGAAATATAACCTTTGGGGTTGTCCTGTGTTTCTACGTTGTTTAGATGACGGCGGTATAGTTGTTTATTAATAGTTTTTGAAGAGTAGCCATTATTTGCAAAAGTTCTTTTTAGATGTTGTAGTTCATTTTTTAGCTCCTCCTTATCTGACAATACAGACCTGGCACGATGTGCTGGAGTGGAGATGATAACCAACTTTTTTGCTGGATAGTGATGTGAGGATGCATGCAGGTATCTATCCGTGTGCGTTGATTTTCTGAAGATAGAGATTTTTATGGTCAGATATCTTAGTAACTTTGACGTCTAAAAAAGGCAGAGATCCATTTTCTTCAATTTCTATGGTCAATTTGATGTCTAGGTGAAGTTGTTTAAGTGATTTAAAAGAATGTGAAGATTATCTATACCATATTCCCAAATAAGGAATATGTCGTCAACGTATCGCAGCCATATTTTAGTCTTAAGTGTAGCAGAGGAGATTGCCTTTTCTTCGAGATCCTCGAAAAAAATGTTGGACAGTTGTCTATATATATATATATATATATATATATATATATATATATATATATATATATATATGTGTGTGTGTGTGTGTGTGTGTGTGTGTGTGTGTGTGTGTGGTGATCCAAAAGTAAGAAAAAGTAAAAATTCAATAATTCGAAAAGTATAGACAGTAGAACGATGCGGTTTTCACAGAAATGCACAGAAAGACATGGGATTTTTTTAATAACGAAACCTTTTATTAGCAGAATAGTTACATTTGCCACCGACAAATGTGGCGCTTCAGTTGTGTCAGTAGTTTGTGCAGTGGCGCAGCACAGTTCGCAATGCAGCTAGGATTACAAATGTTCCATGTGACGGCCGTCATTCACGAGAATGGACGTCATACGTGGCACGACACCCTGCACAGCATCGAACAGGGTTTCAGCTGTAATTCATGTCACATGATGGCGAATAGCTTCTTTCAACATGGCCAATGACGTCGGTCGACCTCTGTACACCTGTGACTTCAAGCAGCCCCATAACCAAAAGTCACAAGGTGTAAGGTCTGGTGATCTTGGTGGCCATTCGTCCGGGAGAGAGCGACTGAGGACACGGTCATCGCCAAATATCGATCGCAGCAGGTGCCGGACAGGACCTGTGATGTGCAGAGGTGCTCCATCCTGCATAAATGTTACACTATGGAGCGCTTGCCTCTCTTGCAAGGAGGGAATGATGCTGTCTCTTAAAAGAGTTGCATAATGCTCGCCTGTGACAGACACAGTTCTAAATGTACCGCTGTGGACTTCCTCAAAGAAAAAGGGGCCTATAATTAATGACGCAGCGAACCCACACCGTGCTGTCACCTTTGGCTGATGCAAAGAGGTTTCCACAATCGCGTGTGGGTTCTCTCTCGCCCAGATGCAGCAGTCGTGCGCATTTGCACTTCCATGAAGCGAAAAGTGCGCCTCGTCAGTCCACAGGACATTTGACAGCCAGTCCGCATTGTTTTCCATCTGTTGAAAAGCCCAATTTGCAAATTCATGACGTCTCTCGAAATCGGTTGGTTTCAGTTCCTGTACATGTTGGATTTTGTAAGGATACCTCTTGAGGATGATCCTGAGTGATTGCCACACAGTCCCGTACGAAATGCCAGTTCGTCTTGAAATTTCACGTGCACTGCATTCCCCATGTGCAGAAGCTGCCGACTGTGTGTCGGTCTCGTGTTCGACCTCGTGCACAACTGCAATAGTTTTTTTTTGGGTCTCCCGCTTCTTGCACGTGCTTCCAAACTGCCAGTGTCCCCAACCCTTTTCATCATAGCTATCAGTGAGGAACAAGACATCTAGTCCCTTTCCACTTCTAATACCCCGCATCGAACGATAGGTGCGCAAAGCCACATTTGCACATTTCGGAGTTATGATAATACAGCTTAACTAAAAGTGCTTTATCTCGTAACGATAACATGTCTCACCTTGGCAGAACATTGAACTTCAGTAATAAACGTTAAATGCTGAAAGTTTAATACTTCAGTATTCACTACATCTGAAATTTACGTACCTCACGATTTAAATAGTGACAGGTAGCAGCTCCTGGACCGCTACAGCGTAACTTGTCGGTGACAAATGTAACTATTCTGGCAATAAACTTTTTCGTTATTAAAAAAATCCCATGTCTTTCTGTGCATTTTTGTGAAAACCGCATCGTGCTACTGTCTATACTTTTCGAATTACTGAATTTTTACTTTTTCTGTGGCTTTTGGATCACCCGGTGTGTATATATATACTAAATTTTTATACTAAATGTTACTAATATTATATTAGTAAAAACCTCTATTAAACCTCTGAAACAACATCCAATGAGGTGAAAACTCCAGGTATTGAGGCAACGTGTCACTGAATATCAGATGAAACTTTTTCATTTGTTAGCAGTGTAGACTGTAACCAGTAGAGTCACCTTCTTCCGAGTGCAGTTGAAACGTGAGCTCACAAATTTCATTCAAATTTTAATTGGTTATTATAATAATGATTATGATTTGGTTTAGAACGTTTTTTTGCTTTCAGACATTTTTCAAAAGTTTTTACACTATTTTTTTAATTTTTTTCTCATGGTTATTACTCTGTAGTCTGTCAGAAAGCTCTCCTCGAATCAATACACCAGCTTATTATCCACTTCGGCCCACTTTATGTGCAAAATTTCGAGAAAGGTTTGGAAAAGTCCAATATTGACATTCTGTAGTAGTGATTGCCTTTTTTCGAGTCTCCATAGCTCAGTCGGTTTTGACGATGCCCTTTAGTTGAAAAGATCTGAATTCGATTCCGGTCTAGGATCAAATAACTTTTATCAGGGCTTTTGAAACTGAAGATGAGTTAGTCGGTCTAACTCGGCCATTAGAACAATTAGAACACGCCAGTTAACATACATAATATACTGACCTTATAGCCTAAGTTTCTTCGGTTGTGAATCTAAAAAAAAAAAAAAACATAAACCAAAGCCTTTTTCCAGTTCAAATGTCACCTTATTATAAAAGATAAATAGATTATAATGATAAGAAATTTCTGTAACCAAATTTCATTTCATTCCATATAATTGCATTTCGCTACCTCTTTACTCTCGAACCTGGTCTTAACCTACTTTTAGAAGACTCGATTAACCTCTCCAAACATACTAAACAAACTTAAAGCAACATTATACATTTAGCCATTGTCCTCTTGCAATTCGACTCTTCCGTCTACTCCTTTGATGTTGCACTAGACTCAAGGCACAAAGTCTTTAAATTTACTACTAATTCCTTCGCCTTTAATACTATTGTTGATGTTCCATCCAATCCTGCTTGACGTGTTTACATTGAGATTTTTGCAACATGTTTAAAACCACCAGCCTATCCATGAAATGCAGAATTTGTATGTTTACGCAGGTTCATATTTTCGTTATAATCCTTAAAGATTAAAATAAATAAATAAAAGATGAAAAAGTACACTGGTTTTCATAAATTAAAGGACAAAAAGAAAAATGCCGGTAACTTAAGCATTGTATGAAGAACGTTTAGGCAATTCGGTGAAAAGCAGTATAATATGAGAGTGAAAGAAACACTCTAAAAATTGTAAATAAATAGTATAATTCAGTAACCAATGAGTACGTGATGAAGTGTTTAAAAACACTAGATTAAAATGTGATTGTTAAGGTGTCTCAATAAAGAATGTGGTCATCCTTCACATCAATACAGCACTCACAATGAGTGCTGTGTTGATGTGAAGTCCAGTAGGTAATAACAACCATTGCTCTTGCAAAGCTCCCCTAGGTCCCTCAAGGTTTCGTGGATGGAGTTGAGAACATCAACATGTTGGATTACTTCTTGTTGGATTAAGCTCAGGAACCAAGTCAGAAGACCTGGCTGACTATTCCATACGAATGATAGTCTCTTCTTGAAGATATTGCTTGACGAGCTTCGCTGTGTGAGGATGAGGACGAAAGCTATCGTCTTGTAGGATAAATGTTTGCCCCTGTGCACCCGTATACGAGCGAACATAGGTGTCCAGGATCTATGAACTGCAGCATTCATGGTTCCTAAGAAGTACCTACAAATTTGTGCGTCTACCCAACGAGATATCTTCCATGGCACCACTTCCACCATAAGTGTCCCTTTCCACGGATATTATCCTGTAGCTTGGTTGTGGGTAGCACTCCTGTTTTGGAGAGCAGATAATCGGAGACCCACTGTGGTTGTAGCCCGTCGTAGCCTTCTTTGGTTATATCTTCGGGATGCTGTTTGTACGACTCCTGGAAGTGGTTTCACAGTCTGCGAACCACAGAACGACTTACATGCAACAATATGTCTACTTAAGCCTGACTTTTTTTAAGACATTGTTTATTCCAAACTTCATATTCTAGTACAAAATTTTGAATAATCTTATGTGTAACCTAAGAGCAACAGCTCGTCCAGGTTACGATATGCATATAGTTAAATACAGTTATGTAATGCATCATTATTATACATAACATGAATGCAGTTATGTACATTCTATACAGTACATATTCTTTCATTAGAGTTTTGTATTTGTTTGGGTTGGTTTCACTTCTTATTGATGAAGGTAGTGTGCTGAAGTTTTTTTGCGCTAAATAAGTATAATATTTGTATATTTCTTCTTTATTTGATTTAAGAACTATATATTTTATGCCCTTATATCTATCCAAAAAAAAAAAAAACCATCTTGTTTGATATTTCCGTAAATCGTTATCGTTTTTTAAGAATATCAGTAACCTATAAATGTACTTAAATATAAAGAGCTAATAAGCTGCATTTCGGCGATATATAAACATTATTTAAATTAAGGGGATATAAAATCCCACATTGTTTCAAAACCGAATAAGAAACTCAAAGATTGGAATCAGAGAGTTTCATGCCGATATAGAAAACTATAAAGTATCGGCGACACTAGCGTTAGCCAATGCAAGTGACCCTAGTACGTAGTACAATACTGGACAACTCGTAGCAAAGGTGGTGAAGTTCTGATCGCTATTCTTAGGTATTTTCCATAATGTAAAAACACATTTCCTAGGAAATGTATGCTGTTATTACATTATGGTGGGAGGTCACTACCCAGACCGGTTTCAGCCTTTTTTGAGGCTTTATCAGTGAGTAGCTAGACCAAATTGATACCAAAGTGTATGAGGCTGAAACCGGTCTGGGTAGTGACCTCCCACCATAATGTAATAACAGCATACATTTCCTAGGAAATGTGTTTTTACATTATGGAAAATACCTAAGAATAGCGATCAGAACTTCACCACCTTTGCTACGAGTTGTCCAGTATTGTACTACGTACTAGGGTCACTTGCATTGGCTAACGCTAGTGTCGCCGATACTTTATAGTTTTCTATATCGGCATGAAACTCTCTGATTCCAATCTTTGAGTTTCTTATTCGGTTTTAAAACAATGTGGGATTTAATATCCCCTTAATTTAAATAACCTATAAATGTATATTTATGGGGTAGCATATTTAGTATGGTGTATTTTATTGCACAAGGCAATATCCATGTATTTTTTTCGGGTTAACGTTTGAATTACTTTTCTGAATCGAAACTGGAAGTTTTCGTGTAATGCAATAGTTTTTTATTGCATCGTTTTTTGTCCAACTATATTGTAGTGTGCTTTGAATCCATGCAGAATATAATATTTTTAACATACAGGGTGGCCATAAATTAACTTTCCCTCTTTGGAGGTATCTGTAGCTAAAACTAATAAACGGAATGAGACCACATTTTACATTGAGGCTTTCGAAGGCACGGGGAGATGAATTCCGCGAAATACAGATTTAGTACCAAAAGCCTCCGATAGGGGAAACTTTGGCGCTGGCGGAGCCGAAAGTAGTCAAATATTTGCACTAAACGCAGGTAAAAAGGATTATGCAAATTTTACTGTGCGTACGTGACAGCAGAGCCACTTAAAAAGGATTGGGAAGGTTCAGGCAGTTATTCGAATGACTGACGAATTGTGCTCAATATACGTTCTACCTTGCCTCAGCGTGCTTTACTTGTTAAGTTGTTTTACCTTAAACAGTTTAATACCGTAGCGACCCTTCGGGAATTTAGAAGGCTTCGTAACCTGCGTATAGGTCCTATGTCAACTGTAGCACTGAGAGCTATGATTAAGAAGTTTGAAGAAACTGGATCACTAGGAGTTAGACCTCGCAGAGGACGGAAAGCAGTGCAAGAAGAGACACCGGATGCAATTTGTTGTACACAAGAAAGGTCAGCACAAAAATCGTGTATGTGGTCCAGTGGACCCTGATTCTGATGAATTATGGGGTAGCATAATTTCCTGTGAGTTCAATCACTACATTAATTTCTATGTCTCTCGCAAGCTGTTGTTTTAGTTTAATTATTATTATTATTCTTATTATCATTGTAACGCACCACATATCCAGCTGGAACGAGTGACGCAGCTGTCGCTGACACCGTCGGAATATTATTATTCCATTTTATTTGCCTATAATGTAATTATCTGCTTGTGTTTGGCTGCGCCAGCGCCAAAATGTCCCCTATCGGACTTTTACTATTAAATATTTTTTTTTCGCGGAAATCATCTCCCCACTCCTTCAAAAGTCTCAATATAAAATTTGGTCTCATTCCGTTTATTGGTTTTAGCTATAGATGCCTCCAAAGAGGGAAAGTTATTTTATGGCCACCCTGTATTTACATTTAAGAAGCCATTTAAATAGTCAAGCCTGTTTAACGTAATCCTCACTTTATTTATGACATCGGTGACGTGCGGTTCCCAACTTAAATTATCACACATGTTTTTAATCCCAAATAAGTTATTACATTCACTTTTTCTAATTCCATACAGTTGCAGTTTGAATTTGTCCCGCAATTCCAATCATGCAAAATTAATTGAGTAACGAAGTTCATTTTACTTGTATTTCGCAAGTTAAAATTTACATCAGACTAAGCTTATTTGACTGGAACTAATTTGTTACTTTTAAAAGATCAGGCTTCACTCTGTTTGCATTTGTTCGGCTGTGTCGTAGAGAAAATTAGGACGGTATCATCTGCGAAAGCGTTTATTTTACTGTTTAGTTTAAGATTGTAAGTCATGTATTTGGAAAGTTCAGCAAAGCGAGCAGAAACAATCTCTTGATTCTTTGAAAAGAAATTATTTTTGTGCAAAAATTTCATGAGTCTAACTTTTACGAAGACCCGTAGAAGGGAAATTCGTCGATAATTTTCAAGTCATTTTTGTTTCTCTTGTTTATAAATCTGCACTACTACGGCCTTCTTAAAAGCTAATGGAAGCGTCTCTGTCACCAGTAGTAAGTTAAATATGTACCATAGTCCCTCCCGCCTTTATCCGTGGGTTCGCTATCCCCGGTTTCAGTTATCCTGGGTCAATCCCGGTCCGAAAATATTAAATGGAAAATTCCAGAAATAAATAATTTATAATTAAACCGGCAAAGTTGATATTAGATCCACAATTATTTCAAAGCCGAATGTTTGTAGAAACTATGAAAATTTCGTAAGTTGACCTGAGAGCTTACGAGAATACAATCCTCGGCATCCTCGAGTTGCCTTAGCTTGCACTGTCTACTTGACTTAGTAGCTAAGGCAACTCGGGGATGCCGAGGATTGTATTCTTGTAAGCCCTCAGGTCAACTTCGACTTAGAAATAATGTTGGATCTAATACCCACTTTGCCGATGTAATTTTACATCGCCGAAATGAAGCTCGTGTCTCTCTTTCTTTTAGTAATAGGCAATTCGGCTGATCCAAGTGGTAGTCCAACACCAGACTCGTTGCAAAGGTGGAGAAAGCTACACGCACCTTGCAGCCTTTCGAACTTCGACTTCATAAAATAATAAATAAATAATAATAATAATAAACGTATGCTGATCTTGTTAAGATTCCATTTACATTCAGATAACTTTTATTACAGTATGTTGTTATAATTGTTCTATTTTATTATTAGTTATTGTTGTTAATATCTTACTGTGCCTCATTTATAAATTAAGCTATCATAAGTATGTATGTATAGGAAAGAACGTAGTATATATAGGGTTCGGTACTATCCCGGTTTCAGGTGTCCGCGGGGTGTCTTGGATCGTATCCCCTGCGGATAAGGGGGGGGGAGCTACTGTACATTAGGGATTCCGCAATTACTTTTGACATTCTCTCACAATGCTAGTGTTAATACTATCGTATCTTGAAGTTCTGGTTGTTTATAGGCTAGCTATAACATTTTTATTTCGTTTTCACAAGTTAGGAAAAGATAAATGGAGTTATCAATTCTCTTGGGAATGCATTTCAGATAGTTGGATTTAGCATTCCCTAGAATGCTTTCACTGACCGTGACAAAGTGATTATTTAATTTTTTCACCTAATCATTTGTCTCGGTTTTCTTCATTCTCACTGGTATGTTTAAGTGCGGGAGAGACTTGTTCACGTATATCTTGGCCGATTAATTTATTCACAAATGTATATTGTTTTCTGGAGTTTCCTTGGCATTTTAGAAATTCGTTTTTGTGATATTCGTTTTTATTTTCTTTTAATTTATATTATTATTATATGACACCTCCAAGGAGTCCTAAGACTCATCAAGGGAGGGCACCTACTCTACATCTCTCCGTCTCTCCACCAGCGCCATCTACTGCCTATCACCACCACCACCACTAGTATTTTCAAAGAAATTACAAACGTCCATGCCCATGGTGGGATTCGAGCCCACAGCCTTTTGGCTGGAGAGTGGATACGCTAACCACTCGGCCAACCAGTCCTGCAAGATTAGATTGCTGTAGTACTTGAATGTGTGTTAATAATATTGATTGTGTTGATATTTTTAAACTTTTTATACACCTTATCTCTACTTTTTATGTTGTGCAATCCAATGGTTATTTTCTTTCATTTTGTCTATTTTTGAACTTTGATTGACTTCCGTATTTTACTTCAATATATCAGCAAATTTATGATACAAATAATCAATATTTGTTTCACCGTTATCTCTTCCCAAGAGAAGTGCTCAAGTTACGCTTCAATACTTTGTCGTCAGTTGTGTAGGGGACGTTTTCCCTTGTAGTATCTTTGTTCTATATTTGCAAATGCACTTTAATACGATCGGAAAGTGATCCGCGAGAGGTTGATGCAGAACTGCTTCTTGAATTTTGTTTCTGCTTGAAGTTTTCTCAAATATATGAATTGAATTCTCTCGCGGGGATATTATTGTATTGTTCGAGTGCATGCATAGCAAGTAAATCCAGATAATCTTGATAATATTGTTTTAATCTGCTTAAATGGTACAAATCAGCTTCGTTCTTAACCCTGATTTCTGTTTAATATCAAGACATCTAGCAGATAGTTGAAATCGTCTAATGTATTATATTTTACCTGGAATACTTCGTGTATTTACATGTAAAATATTTAGAGCACTTAATACAGTGTCTGTGGATAAAAATTTTCTAAATTCTACTGAATCATGACATCTGTACCTTTATGAAAAGTGATATCACAGTTGTTGATTCTCATCCATCATTATTGGTCCTAAATCTGGTTTTACTCTCGCTGTTTTCTCAGAGATTACAGAGGTCTTCTACGCATCTGATACGCCATATTTTTGATGTATCCTTTTTTCTCATGAAGTGTTTGCTCTCTTTGACCCAGAGGTCAGCCTCCAGTCTTACAATGGCTCACCACCTGAATTCATCAGTTAAATTGTGTATTGAAAAGACAGCATTTAACAAATTAACTGATGTCTTTTGAAGAAAACTACTCCACAACTCAAGCTTTTATACGTAGCTTATTTTCATACACCGCTGACAGCGCCACTCATTTGATAACCAGACTCAGCATCACTTTTTTTACATAATATGCCTGATTTTCATGTTTTATTTTTCTTTTCACCAGAATTATCACGATTTTTTTTCTGTTTGTTCCTTAATTTATAGAAATCAGTGTATAATAATTTTAACAAAATGCTTATTCACTATTGAATAGCCAATTTGCTGCTAGTAACAAACACTAGTTTTCCTTGTGATAATTTTTATTCTTCGAAAAAAAAAAGTTTCATTTGTAAAACGTTTTTGCACAAGGTTATAAATTAATTTTCAAAAAAGCCAAGAAGTGACTTCCTTCAAATTCTCGATGCTTCAAAAATCCCCCCTTATCTCCACCCCCCCCCTTATCTCGGTATAAGTTAGCCGATCTCATACGGAGATAAGAGGGGATTTTTTTCACCCGAAAACCCAACTTTTCCGTCCCCAGAACAGGCAAACCAGCCCCTTAATATTCCCTGTTACTCCATTTCTATATACTGCTTGTTTATAGAAATATTGTTTATAGAAATGATTTGATTAAATCTGAACACTCAGAGAGAAAATAAATAGAGTATTTCAAATGGTAGAGGTCTCCCAACTAGAAATTAGTTTTCTTTCGGTCATTAGATATCTTTAATAATCAATAATAATTAAGTCCATTGTTGTAATGGACGCAAATGCTGTTTTATTTTAATCGTTCCAATAAGTGAATTGCAATCTTTGTATTGTTGGTCATCAATAATCTATATCGTACAAATGCGAAGGGTCAACAAAAGCTGGAGTTTAAAAGTTAAAGAATTCTTTGACGTGCGTATATACCCTTCCTTTCAATTTGGGAGAGATATGATTAATTAATAATCGTTACTAATTTTTTATATTATAATTAACAATGCTTATAATTTTTTTATTAATATTAATATTAATTTTAGCATTAGTACTTCCATTTAATAATAAGGCCTGATTTAATGTCATAATTAATAAGAATTTACTAAAATAGATAAACGTTAAAATAATAAAATGTGTAGAATATTTAATCGATTTAAATTACAAAGGCTTCAATAACTGCATTAAATAACAAAACATTCATAACAATTTTTGTAACTCAGGCATATCGGATGATTAATGATATCGGATGACTTGAATCCAGTTAGAGAAGAGACCTATGACTGTAATACCAGTAACAATTTTCCATACGGCTGTGAGTTTGAAGCCATCTCGTATGAAGTGCAGTCTAACAAGATTAAATACATAGTGGGGTGTTGTTACAGACCTAGTGGATCACTTGCTAGCGACGAAGAAATATATTATCGAATAAAGATGATGGATGCAAAATGGATAAAGGGGACGATCATCCGAACATTGATCGGGTAGCAGCGAAATCGCATGAGAAGAATGAACCCGAATTTACTAAGCTGTTGCAAGCAACTGCTTCTAGGAGTGTGACAGAAGGAAGTCCAGATCAAAGAGTGTTAGATTTGATTATAGTGTCAGAGGGAGATTTCAATTGAAGACTTAAGTATTCTGCCTAAGGTTGGCGATAGTGATCATGCGGTACTCACTTGGGAAATGACTAAGTTTATGAATGTTCCATTCAGAAAAGGTTACATGCTAAACTACAAAGCAGGAAATTATGACCAACTGAAGAGTATACTGAGGTCAGTGGAACGAATATCAGTTACAGGATGGGAAGAATATTGACAGTGCATGGGAAACATGTAAAAAATACTTAAATGATGCGATATCAGAATGTGTCCCGAGAGTTCAAAGAATAGGATAGGAATGAAATGGATTTGTAATCTTATTAAGCAAGAGATTCGTAAGAAACGGATGATGTGGAAGGAATACTGAATGCGCAGGCCTACACATTTTGCCGCGTAAGCTTCCGTAACTGATTATCCCGTGGAATAGGTTGTTGCTCCTTATTCCCGGTAGTATCCCATGTTTGTCGAAGTGTGTGTTCACGGGGCCGATTTGCCTGCTTTGCGGGAGAACAAATCCCAGGATAAACTGTGGAAAAACTCTGCTGTCCACTCCCAAAACCGGCTGCTAACTTGGATATGGCTGAGGAAGATCCTTAAGCTCCTCACGTCACCGACAGGAATCGAACCCAGCACACTCCTTCCCAAGCCATATGGTTGCGAAGCGCGTAAAGGAGGATGATAACAGTTGAAAATGATAACAAGCAGATCGGAAAACTCACAACTGTTATACGGAAAGCTAAGTCTGAGTACGAAAAGAAAATGGCTCTGAAAGCTAAAGATAATTCAATAGAATTCTATCGTTATGCTGCAAGTAAAAGAAAGAATGAATATGAAAGAATAACTCTCGTCATTGTAGACGGAATGAAGGTGAAGGATGCAGAAGGAGTGTTCAACTAATGAGTGCCCATTTTGCTGAAGTTACCAACGTGATGTATGCAACATTGAACTTGCTTCTATCTCTTCACTGGATGAAGATACTATGGTGTATGAGGAGGAGGAGGAGGGACTAAAGCTGTTGCACAAACCGCTTAATAATTCGGCAATAATTCGGCAATACTGACAGTATATCAGCATGGATGCTAAAACTGCTGTCAGTTGAGCTTGCTGTTCCTTTCACCAGGCTATATAATTTGAGTTTCAGAACAGGGAAGATGTGATAGGATGGACAGAATATATAGTAATCCCATTGCAAAAAGGTGATGCAAAGACTGATGTATCCAATTATCGGCCTATTAGTATCACTGGAGTGGTTATAAAGATTTTAGACAAGTCGGTTAGGCTCACATACAGAACTGGATCGACATGGAATCTCTACTTCGGAATGAATAGATCGGGTTTACTAAAGGAAGGTAATGTTTGAGCAACTTTCTGACATTCTGTAATGGTATCTGAGTCTTACAAGAGGAATGGATATACCATGATACTTGTAAAGTATCATGGTATATCCATTCTTGTAAAGTATCATGGTATGGCTTTTGACAGAATATAGCATGGAAGACTGTAGCAGAAACTGGAGAATATGAGATTGGGTTATAAAATATTGGCCTAGATAAGAGGATGGCTGACTGACAGTTATCAAAAAGTGGTATATGGGGGAGATGAATCCACAAGATTTAAGGTAACGAATGATGTACCACAAAGAGATCGATCCTTGGTTCATTGTTATTCAATCAATACATTACTCACATTGTCAAGGATTTGATAGACAACATACAGCTATTTGCTGATGATGCAAAGATAGGAAGATGATGCAGCTGATATGAAATAATTGCAGAATGACTTGAGTAGGCTGGAATTGTGTGCATCCTAAGATGGCTATCATTTCCATAATAGAAAATGCAAAGTCATGCACTTTGGTGTGATTAGATATCCAATGTCATATCATATTGGTAGGATTATGCTGGAATATCCAGGGATCTTGGAGTTTTAGTAAATAGGAAGTTGAAGTTCAAGGGCCATATAGCAAAGATTGCAAATACAACTCAGAGGATAACTGCAGTTCTGAAACCATTCTTGATATATAAAGAGAAGGAAGTCATCTCGCCTCTTTACAGTACTTTGATAGCATTTCACTTTGACTATTGTCCGTAGGTCGTGTTTCCTGGTTTCCGTGCTGATTCTGATACATAAGTGTGAGACTGCAAAGGAGAGTGTTAAAAATGACATCAGGATTGTGGAATACTGATTATGAATGCAGATTGAGAATTTGTACACCGCAGACACTAGCAAACAGGAGAAAGAGAGATAATACGATTGAGACTTACATACTTCTGAAAGGGTCATACAGTATTTCACTTGATGGAATTTTTCACTTTATGAAGAGTAGGGAAAGGACAAGAGGGCATCCTTGGAAGCTGAAAATGAATGCATTCAAGAAGGGGTGAGATCTAGCTTTTTTTTTCTTATAGAGTGGTGCGTGATTGGAACGGATATCCATTGAAGGTGGCGAGTGCAGGTATTGTAAACGAATTCACGAATAGGTATGACAGCTGGTGAGTGTAGTATTTGGCCTCCCTCAATGAGTTCCTGACTCACTGGAGGTCTTTCTTAACAACGATATCCAAACCCAGTCATGGTTAACTTAAAATGTTAGTTTCCTTAACTTCTTTGTATTTATGCTGCTTATATTTCTGCACTTTATATGTTATGTTATGTACTATCTTTATTGTGTTGTTTATATTTGTCGTTATTTAGGTTTATATTCATTTAGCTTTATTATTATGTTACACACACTGCAGACATTCTAGACTCTAAATAGTACAGTAAAACGCCTGCTTAGGAAGTTTCGCTTTACGGCGATCCGCTTTACGACGCTTTTCAATTACGACCAATGTCCATTTATCTGTTGCATTCACTCAAACGATGGTTTCAGCAACATGACGCTCTTGTAAATCAACATCGGTTGATTCGCGAGAAGTTTTTGTGAACTTTTGTTTACGATGTCGTTACTCGCTACATCTCTTTGTGTTTTGGTGTTTCGCTGCGATTTATAAACTGTTTGTAATTATTTTTTTTTACTGTTGTCAAAACAGTAGACATTAACAGTAAACAGCTAACATTAACACAAGTTAATGTTAAACACGATAATCTTATTGTCGAAATGGAAAATCTTTTTAATGGTGTAGACTGATGACCAAACTAGTTGGCGTGTTCTTTAAGCCAATCTATTCGTAAGAATGTTTTCGTTTGCTAAAATGATTCTAAATTTTTCGTTTGCATATCTGAACGTAAATAAATCTTTGGTTTACATCATTTGCGCACATACATGATTTCTTAAAATGTTATCAAACAAACAAACAGAGATTCGTTACACGATAGTGATCTAAAACCTAACGTGTCGTATGACCGGGATATGCTTGTATTATTATGTGATAGCGTGAGTTCTCCGGTCAATTTTTTTGAGTTGTAAAATTAAAAACCAGAGTGTCCCGGGAAAAAAAAATCTACTTTTCTACTACACCAGAGTTCAACGAAAACTTAGAAACCAACTGAAGAAAGGCCTAGAAAACTTCTTCTAGTTAGCAACTACAATCAAACCCATAAAAGCTTTTTTATTTATTTCATTTTTATTTTGTAAATGATAAATTGAATATTTATCATATTCAATTTATCATTTACAAAAAATATTTTTATGGAGTTGTGAGAGTTGAGTACCGTCTGGAGATGATGTGAAACCATCCAATCCTTCAGAGTGCTGATTCGTCACACCAAAAAAGTAAACGCTAGTTCCTAGATCGAACCATAGACAATGGAAATCTCACGGAGTTCTTGCTCTTCATGGTCACTAGTTTTCTATTTACAGGATTTGAAATGGATATATTTGACATTTTAAATAATTCTTATCTTTATTCATTTTCTAGTATATTCTTTGTTGAGCTCAGTGAATTGAGTACCTTCTGGAGATTATGCAAAACCATACAATCCTTCAGAGTGTTGATTTGTCACAACCCAAACTAAATGCTAGTTCTTAGTTGGTGGCGCGTCATCAGTGCGTGGGACTTTGGGTATTCCCACTGGTGGAGCGTTAGCACAGTTTGCAGTGACAGGTCGGACACTGTCACTTGAGCGTTTTGATGATGGAAGAGAGAATATGTAATCAAATTTTGGATCAATCTCTTTCTCGTTCTTTCTCTCTTTCTGTCAATTTAATTCACACTCTAATGAACACTACACATTAGATCAATCTATTACACTGTAATATCTAACGCTTCCCTTCTCTCTCTCTCTCTCTCTCTCTCTTTCATGATAATTTTATATTAATTTGAATTATCGTCATATATTACCTCTGTTTCACTTTCATCTCTTAACTGAAGAAGGAAAAAGTGTCTCATAAATCATAATCTACTATTAAAGACTGATCGCGGATATTACAAGCAGAAATGGAAATATTAACTTTGATTTCGGTACTTTATCTCCCATTTAAAAAAAAAAATCATTGTGTAACATTAGTAAGACAGTATCAAAATAACGGGGGAAATAGGAAGGGGAGAATTTGATCATCATTTTAACTAATAATAAAAGAAACATTTAGAGCGGGGACATTCAAGACTTTACATAAGAATGCACCCTCCTCCCTAGCCATCTCCTGATGAGGCACCAAAAAGTGCCGAAACATGTTTCATAGGTGGGGAAGGCGAAATGTTAGGTTTTCGGATTTAAATCTACAATTTTGTAAGCCAGTCTAACTTGAAAGTTCTACCAATAAGGGATGAAGGTCTCTGTGATGTTAAAAGAGGATTAAAAAAAAAAAATCTAAATTTGGGCAAAATTCGTTTTGATAGTTCCGATTTAAGGACATTGTGTTTTATCAAGAAACATGTCCGGAAGGTGGGAAAGAGACTCAAATCTGATAAGTGTTTCCCCCTTTTTTGAGAATTTCTGATTTTTTAAAATTCTTTTAAGTATATTTTTAAATGGAAAATAATTGTCAGTAGCGAACAATACAGCGACTGCGGGAGCTCTGACTGCTTTATGGCGTCCAAAAGGGATTTATTACGAGGTTAAGGGTTTTTTTTTTATTGTTATTTTAAAGAACACCTACGTGGCTCTGTTTATATTATCAGCGCCACATAGATCTCATTCTACGTGGCTCTTCAGCCAAAGAGTGCTAGCTAAAGAACTTGACGTCATGCGCAGGTCGAGGATAAATGCACAGCATTCTCACACTTTATCGTTGTAATTCGGCCCACTTTTTAACTCCTCTCATTATCTAAGAGGCCTCGGTCATTTTTTAATATATTATTATTATTACGTGACACCTCCAGGGAGTCCAAAGACTCATCGAGGAAGGGCACCTACTCTACAGCTCTCTGTTTCCACCACTCAATCCAACTACAACTACACCAACGCCTTCTACCGCCCACTACTAATACTAGAATTTCCACAGACAACCACAAACATCCATGCCCACGGCAGGATTCGAACCCGCAGCCTTTTGGCTGGAGAGCGGACACGCTAACCACTCGGCCATCCAGGCTGGCATATTTTAAAAGTAAAATTATAAACCCATACTATTCATTGCGGGTTTTTCCTCCCGGAAAGTCGGGTTTTTCGTCCCGTAAACTCAAGAAAATCGACCGTAGTACCCACATTATTTTCAGACATTAAATATATCGTGTTAGGGTTAGGGACCACGAGATGGCGGCACATTTGAGCCGTCTCTCTTCTCTGTGTACCGCTTAAATAGTGATAGCCTTGGGCCATCTATCTCTGATTGGTACCAGTGGAGACTGAACTGTCCACTCAGTCTCCAAAAGTTAGATAGGGCTAAATGGCCTCGCCTACTCCCCGTATACGGGAATAAAATGGCGTTAGATGATTTTTTTTTTTTGACTATTCATTGCAAAGTAGAGATTCTCTGTCAACCCATGTCAGTATAATCTACATAAATAAGCAAGACATCTTTTGATCCTTCATCTGTAAAGTAGGAATGATTCCGATTGGGTATAGTTGGAATTATGACCAGAATCGGTGGGCAAAAGCCATGAGGAGCGAATTCTTGTATTTTATGTTTTCACTGCCTTTATTCTCAGATCAATTTTTCTACTAGGAAGAAGACACAGTTTAAGTAAGATATAGTTGCCAAAGAGGAAAAAAGCAGTCTTTTTGTATGAACAGCATAAAAATGGAGGAAAGGAATGCTGAAGAAAAGAGTTATTACTCGGGAATATTCAACTGAGGAATTAATTCTAAGCAAAATAAACTCATGCAAAATCAGTTCCACGACTGCCATCTTGGCCAGTGTTTTTACAACTGCAGGTCGCGATCCGTTAGTGGACCGTGAAATCCGTTTTAAAAAATGTTAATCGCGACAATCAATTGTTGCAACTAACATTTTTAAATGAAATATAACAGAAAAAATATCAAGGCCTATTGCATAGATTTCACAGCTTTAAGATGTTTACACTGGTCGGTATTATGTGCTGCGTTTTTCTTCAAGAGAGACCTCGCATGACGGTAGGCTGTTCCCCTGCCGCGTTGAGCTGACCCCAATTCCATAAGGTTGTAAATATATACGACATGCTAGTTTGAATGCTTTCGATTAAATTTTAATTGTAAATGTCTTAATGATAATATATACTGTCTGAGGGAGGAGATTGTTTATCATTATATAGCGTCGGACCAGGGCAACTCGAGCTAAGGTGGAATAAGCTACATTCACTTCGCTGCCTTATAAAAATCAGTTTTGAATATCTTGGTGGTTGGTAGGGCCCGTATATTAAACCGATAAGAAGAGATACTACACTCTCCGCTTCTCGACTTTTGGATCAGATAAGAGTGAGGTATCTGCTTAATATTAGATGTGGGTCTCAAAATATTGAACTGATTTTTAGAAGGTGGCGAGACGTTTGGATCTTGCTCTACCTTTGTCGTTGGTTGTCTGGTATTGTACAATCTGTCGGGGAATCGTTTATCAGCCCTATATATATATCCATTCCATATACAGTATATAAAAAGATAAGCCGAAATTTGAAAGGTTTTTATGTCACGTTTTGAAACGTCCAACAATGTGTTTGCCTTCATGAGACAACAATTTGTTAAGATAAGCTTAAAGATAAGCCGAAATTTGTCACGTTTTTATGTCAGGTCTTCATTGTTTTGAAACGTCCAACAATGTGTTTTCCTTCATGAGACAACAATTTTATCGTTTCAGGATTACAACAATCAAACTCATTGTCGACCATTAAAACAGTACGTATTAGTACTGTTCTAATTATAATAAATTTATTGTACAAGTATATAAAATATAAGTAAATGTTTGTTTTTTATGTATATGATAATTCATGTATAGTAGTATACGATAATTTAAAAATATATATAATTTTTATATATTATAATTATATAATATTATTATACCCAAGGTAAAAAACTTTCTACACACACACACACACACACACACACACACACACATATATATATATATATATATATATATATATATATATATATATATATATATATATATATATATATATATATATATATATATATATATATATATATATATATATATATATATATATATATATATATATATATACACATACACACTGGGGGGGGGGGGCTCTCGAATCACGAAATGAAAATAAAATATTTACTATACAGTATAATCAGTCATGATTATATAGTAAATATTATATATGCTAATCATGCGCGTTATGCTAATTTGCTAATTTCAGTAATGAATACTACTGAAATTAGCATAACGCGCTAATTAAGTTTGATTGTTGTAATCCTGAAATGATAAAATTGTTGTCTCATGAAGGCATTGCTGGACGTTTCAAAACGTGACACGTTTCAAATTTCGGCTTATCTTTGTATATATATATAAAGAGAGTATTTTTACCTTGGGTATAATAAATGTTAAAAATACCAAGCAATTTTAAACCTGGTTTTACTCCATTTCCCAAGTAAGCAAACAAACAAACAAGTCAAGTTTGCGCCTGCAAGTGATGCAAGTCTAGCTGATCCTACAGGTAGTGCAAGACCAAGGCAACTCGTGGTAAAGGTGGCATAAGCTCTGATCACTAATCTTAATATTTACCCTTAATGCCAAAACACATCTCTAAGAAGGGGATGTATGATGTTTTTTATTAAAGGCAAGGGGGCCACTACCTTAATAAAGGTCTCATCAGTGGGAGCCAGGCTAGAAATACCAAAATCTTGGTATTTCTAGCCTGGCTCCCACTGATGGGGGCTGTCCTTGAGAGGCTCTGCTTGGTGATAGGTTTTTGCCTGTCTCTGAGTAGGGCCACCGCTGAGATTATGGCTTTGGTAGGTGGTAGGGTGAGCCTGTCACTGGGTAGAGCCAACGCTGAGAAGTTCTTCTCGGTGACGGGGTGAGCCTGTTACTGAGTGGAACAACGTTGAGTTGGACGGTCTTTCAGCCACTATGGAGTGGTCTAGGGATCGTCCTAATTTTTAGAGAGAGGTCTTTACTTAAATACACCTTAATAAAGGTCGAAACCTGTCTGGGTAGTGGCCCCCCCCTTGCCTTTAATACAAAACATCATACATCCCCTTCTTGGAGATGTGTTTTGGCATTAAGGGTAAATATTAAGATTAGTGATCAGAGCTTATGCCACCTTTATCACGAGTTGCCTTGGTCTTGCACTACCTGTAGGATCAGCTAGACTTGCATCACTTGCAGGCGTAAACTTGACTTGTTTGTCTGTTTGCTTACTTGGGAAATGGAGTAAAACCAGGTTTAAAATTGCTTGGTATTTTTGGTTGACTTCAAATCCAATAAATCAGTGTTTATTAATAAATCATACAAGTCAATATTTCTTTACAGTGTTTTTTATTGGCTTTGTATATGTTCTATCACGCCTGAAGAAGTCGACCACCCCGATGAAACATGCTGCGTATATATATAAAATTATATAATAATACATTTTTATTAAATAATTTTACAGATGTCTAAATGTACCGCATTCATAACAAGTGACTGTTAATGTAGGGTGGCCTTAACGTAACACGAAGGGTCCCCCCCACCCCCCCCCCCCCCCACCCCCCCCCCCCCCCACCCCCCCCCCCCCCCACCCCCCCCCCCCCCCACCCCCCCCCCCCCCCACCCCCCCCCCCCCCCACCCCCCCCCCCCCCCACCCCCCCCCCCCCCCACCCCCCCCCCCCCCCACCCCCCCCCCCCCCCACCCCCCCCCCCCCCCACCCCCCCCCCCCCCCACCCCCCCCCCCCCCCACCCCCCCCCCCCCCCACCCCCCCCCCCCCCCACCCCCCCCCCCCCCCACCCCCCCCCCCCCCCACCCCCCCCCCCCCCCACCCCCCCCCCCCCCCACCCCCCCCCCCCCCCACCCCCCCCCCCCCCCACCCCCCCCCCCCCCCACCCCCCCCCCCCCCCACCCCCCCCCCCCCCCACCCCCCCCCCCCCCCACCCCCCCCCCCCCCCACCCCCCCCCCCCCCCACCCCCCCCCCCCCCCACCCCCCCCCCCCCCCACCCCCCCCCCCCCCCACCCCCCCCCCCACGTTCAGTTAGTCCATTTTCATGTTATTTCTCAGTCCTAGCGGAAGAGAATTTATTGAAATTTGCTGCGTAGAATCATGACTAACATTTGTAAAGCTGTCTAAAACTTTGGTTTCGATTGGATCTTTTTTAATCACCAAAACGTTTAGAATTTGGTAAGATGATTTGAAATGATGCAGTCTCAGAGTTTGCATTAAATCATGAGACTGATATAATTTACTCCAAAATTTGGCCAACTATTCAAAAACGAAAAATGAAATATTTAGCAACCTTTTTTTAGACTCCTGAGTAGCTGTCGCATAAATTCGCTGACATCTACACTGTCACAGAGTGCCTGGAGAAGAGGCCGTGTAGTGACATGCAGAGAGGTTGTCAAGGCCATGTTATGGCCTGGAAACTGAACGTTCTCTGTATGAAAAAGGCTTTCCTCCCCTTTACTTCTTTCTTCATCTCTGAAATACAAATATGATAGTAAACTCAAATAGTTTACTGTCACTGGAATTAAAATAAAAGCAAACTTCGGTCAAAAAATCCCAAAAAATTAAAACAAAAAATGTAAAAACTTTACAAAACTTTTTTCCACATTCACTTCACTAACACTCGTAGTATAAATAGCAACTTAAATGATTAAATGATTATGTGCACCATCATTCATGTTTAGGTATCATTTATCTTCTCTCTCTCTACGGCTTCCTTACTTCTGTAAATCATTCTGACTTCTGATTCTAGACGTTTGATTTCCTGGAATCCAACCTTTTTCCAATTTTGTGATGTAGCCAAGAACCTACAGCAAACTACTCATCTTCCAACCAGAATACCTGACAATCCTTCCCACTTACTCAATATACTTGACTCTTTCTTAAATCAATTCTACTCCCAGGTATATGCTGAGTGACTACTCTTCTTGGTCATTCAGATCACAATTTCATCTAAGTTTCATCTCTAGTGGAAAGCTTTCCTTTCACCATTCCCAATCACGTGTACTTTGGCAATAGAACAACGCTACATGGAAAGATCTCCGATAATTTTACTGTTCTTTCCCATGGTCAGACTACTGTTTATGTTCTCCAAATCAAAATACTTGTTGTGATCTTCTTACAGAAATTGGCCATGTTGGAATGGGCCTTCGTTTTGTTCAAATTATCCCAAGATTCAAGTCAAGGTTTTGCAAGAGGTGTTCCAGGGCGTTCCAAGAAAACAAACAAACAAAAAAAAAAAAAAAAAAAAAACTGCAGATTATAAGTGGCTTTAACCCAAAACACACCACTTCACACACAGCCCATACTCAGATTTCAAACACTTACAAACCAATCATTAACTGTGCTAATTCTGACTCTGAATGGATTAATCTAAATGTAGAAGAGTCGTCGCCTGTGCTAATGACAGTCGTGCCTTCTAGTCCTTTGCAACCTTCAGCTTTGCAAAAGCTGGAGGATGTAGTTTGTATAACAACATTACCTACTTAAATTAAAACTGACTTTTAATTTGGCATGATTTTTCTTATCTTTATCTCTGCGTGAATAACCGAGATAAATCAGTTCCTGCTTTACGTGGAACAGTGTATCGCATACCTCTTGTAGCCTTCTGCGAGAAAAAACATCAGCAGAATCTTGAACGACCTGAATACAAAACAAAAAACAAAAAACCTCTTCTGAGCTTGATGATATTCCATCGATGGTGCGCGAGTTGTGCTCATGAACCAACACCTATTTTTTAACATCTCTACACTATATTATGCTCAACTGACATCCATGCAACATCATGAACGTGATCACATACAGATATTTTTTTAAAAAAGTGAAAAGCGATAACTATCTACTATCAAATGATTGACTATTGCTGTCACTTCTCTCAAGTAAAGGACAAACTCATGAACAGGCAACTTCTTCGACATCTGGGGAAATTTCAACTAATCAGTTGACCCATCGATATGGATTTCGACAATCGAGAACTTCTCTGCAAATTGCTATCTTATGGTTTACCTTTTCTCCTATGTTATTCGATTGCTATTTATTTTTTCTTAAGTCGTTCATTGCTGCGTGTTATAGTGGAAGGTGTCATCCCTCTCTCTCTCTCTCTCTCTCTCTCTCTCTATTCAGATTTTCTTATTAGTGCAGATGTTTCATAAGGATTCTATTATTTTTACCCACTTCTTTTTTATACATAAACGACCTTCTATCACAGGCCACAAATTCCATCCACAATTTTGTTGAAAAGCACTTTCCAGTCATTTTAATCGCACGAGTAGGACTAGCGAAAAGTGCAGTGCTTGCAGTTCTTAAGCATCTCAAGCTTCACGATCATTTACAATAAGTGCCCTAAACATATTTTCACACTTTCCTTCAATGGCGTGAAAACTATGTAGTCAACTTCAATACTTCCAGATGTCTATTCACGGTTGACTCTTACTTTTCACCTTTTTTCTGGAACAAATTCATCACTTCGTCTAACTTTAGAATACTGTTCTCACGTTGTGTGAATCCACCTAAGACATCTAAAACACACACACACACACACACACACACACACACACACACACACACACACACACACACACACACACACACACACACACACACACACACACACACACACACACACACACACACACACACACACACACACACACACACACACACACACACACACACACACACACACACACACACACAAATCAGCCACTGTCACATAGTCAGTTAATTTTCTCATTCTATCTTTTCTACAAATATTTCCATGGGCGTTGTTCAGCAGAGCTGGCATTTATTAGAAAATTTATTTTATTAGATAAGGCACTGCATGAGACGTATCAATTTAAAATCTTTATTGTGTGTTTTAGGTTTTCTTTTGTTTGTTCTTAAAATTCATATAACCTCACTCTACTTCATATTCTGACAAGCGTCAATTTTTAACCGCCAGATCTTTAAAATTTTCTTTTAGTATATACGCTGTAGAAATGAATAATTAGCTAAAAGCTTCGAACCTGCCATTCCCGTACTTGTGTTTTTGCTTCAGCACAGTCTTTCCTATGCATTTAAGTTAATACAATACTAGAATTCTGTCTGTGGCAGAATATAAAGCCACAAATCCCCCATGGAATAAAGTAAGGAATTGCACTTACTGATGTAAGCCTGCCATCTCTCGGTGCTCATTTTATCAACATACGCATGCGTCGAAATTCGACGCATGCGTATATTGATAATGCAGATATATTATTGTTTGTATTCTTAATATTTGAAAATGTAAAATAATGTAGCCTGCATTGATTTGATCTTCTTTTACATATTCCAGTCTATGAATTTGTTTTGGCTGTTTAACCTTTAAAAAATCGTAACAGATATGTTTACTTTTTTTTTAAATTTCACTTATAATGATATATTTTCCTTAGCTCTTTTAATTCTTTTAGCGGTATAATATTTTCATTCTTAATGCATGCCTTAAAATACAAGAAGCAACAAATTAAGTGTTTACGTGGTACATGTCCATACGTCAAAGCTGTTTTATCCAAGTCATTTTTTGCGTGTTAGCCAAAGGCGTATTTACGAAACAAGAATGTAGGTGGTCGCTTGCGATCTTCACGCTTCTCGAGCGATAAAATTTCGGAAGAAAAAAAATACAACTTAAAAAAATGTGAGATTTAATTATAAAATACCACACTCTATTATGCTGTAGCTGTCCAGATTAAAAAAAAAAAATTCAAAATATTTTTGCGTTGTTTGATTATGCTATACTCCATGTTTCTGTTATTAAATACATAAACACATAAAACAATAGTCGTTATATGCAACTGCTTATTAATATGTTATTTTTAAAATAATTTTTGTTAAATTTTTATTTTTTTTTATTCTTTAACATCTTAGATGACATCTTTTTTCATATTATGCATGTTGATTGACGCAAAATGAAAATGCGGAAAAGAAACTTACAAAATTCATGGGCGAATGCTCACTGTTAATAAAGTTTTAGTATGTATACGATATACATGTTTATATATTTTAGCGATCTATCAGCGCAATATAGCAACTATTTGCAATTTTGTAAATTCGCAATATAAATACGTTATGTGTTATTCTGTATATAGAGGTAATGTAGCGCAGAAATCGTCAATATTTATTGTTACGGTAAGGAATGCTAAATGTAATGCTAACAAAATTTTGCAATGTTGGTATTTTATTGACTTTTCAGATAGGAGAAAATAAAATATATAAAAGTGGTAAAACCGAAACAACCTGAGGATATTACAGGAACTGCGTTAGATGCAATCACATAAACCGTCGGAATTGAAACATGCACACACGTGATTTACTTGGCAGCGAATGGAATGCCTTAGGTTATTACTTAACTCAACCTTGCATCACTTACGCTACTTTTAGTGTCCAACTCGAAATGCCTTTCTTCGGGCTCCATTTTGCGAGAACCGAAGATATGGAAATTGCTGTACAAGGCTAAGGATTTTTTTTTTTTTTTCAAAATCTCAAAAACAGTTCACGTTAGCAATATCTTTTCTATTTCACGTAACAATCACCGATCTACGATATTCACCGTATCGCCTATGAAGTGCTTCAAACAAAGAGAATTTGAATAGAAGATAGGGAAATAAAGTAAAAAATGCCAAAAGCAAAGTGACTGAAAGTGACTCAAAGCGAACGCGGAAAACAAGGGGGGGGGGGAAATCCTTTGTGGAGATTTCGAAAAAAAAAAAAAAAAGAAATCGTAGCTTTGAATCTCCATTGTTCCAGCTAGCTGAATTCAATCAATGCAGTTCAAAGAAAGACAATTCGGTGTGCGAGTTTTTCTTAAAACAAAGCTACTGCGATTCCAAGGACATTGAAAACCGTTTTCCATGCCACATAGCCTTTATTCTTATTTTTATAAGATGAATTTACTTAATTTAAGTTGATAAAAATAACATGATTAAATTAAATTAGTTACCGTTTGCTTGCATTATATAAATTAAATTCAACAATTCTAAGAATTCTTTTAAACATATTACTCTCGTATTGTCAAAGAAAGGAATAAAAAATAAAGCATTGCAGACAATCGTAAAACAAAGGTTGGTTTTATAATTGCATTCTGCTTTAGTAAAAAAAAAAAAAAAATGAACACGTGAACACAAAGAAGTTTACTTAATAAAATATACAACCAGAAACTTTGTATATTGACAATTCAAAAATGATAAAATAAGAACAATGCATTTAAAATGAAATAGGAGCCCCTTGCTAGAGTGGTATAATACAAGTAGATTTAAGGTTGATACGGTTACATATGTATAATGAAACATCGTTGTCGTTTACGGTTTCAACTTTCTGCATATTTAATACTCTTGTAGATTTGAGAAAGCCTTTTTTTTTTTTAAATATCAATCAGAAATCATAAACAGCAGCCATTCCAGAATATATGCGATTATTAGAAGCTGCATTTCAGAACTCAACAGCGAGTATGAAGTTTGAACATCAGATAGAGAGAGAGAGAGAGAGAGAGAGAGAGAGAGAGAGAGAGAGGGGAAAGGCAAAGGAGATCTGATATCACTCAAGATGTTTTATGCTACATTACAAGAAGTCTAAAGAAACGTATTATGGGAAAACTATGGTATTAACATAAATGAAGAAATCGAAATCATTTGCGTTTTGTAATGAATTTTTCTGTTAGCAAAAAATAAAGAAGCTCACAAAATGCTAAATGACCTTGACAAAGAAAGCAGGGAAAAAGATCATAAAAACGAAGACAAAATTTAACCAATTCCAATTATGTTGAACTAAAATTAGCATATAGTGTTATTGCAGTTGTGAATGACTATAATTAACGTTGAGCAATTAGTTAGCTTTAAAGAAAAACAAGATAAAACAATAAATAGAAGATATCCTAGTAAACAAAGTATTTTGGCTGCATAAAGATTACCTGTTAGAAGATTATTAGAGTAAAGTAGAGCAGAGTACAGTGCGAAGTACTGCAAAGCAAGTGAATGGAAATTGTCTGGCATATTTTCAGATTAACACAGGAAAGACGGTCAAAATTAATCACTCAATAATTAATCAAAAATTAATTTTATGAAGGCTGTTCCCGACCCATAACTCACCGAATCATGTGCAAGAAATTGAAAAGGATCGGTATTAGCATTCGCATGCCTATACGGCAATTACGGTATTAAAGGTTTTTAATTCAGTGGCTAGGATGTGAGAAGTTGACGCTATCCAAAGACCTATGCAGGAGAATGGATTCATTTCAAAGACAATTCAACGTATCATAGATATATACAAGTTTGTTCCAAAGAACTTTGATCCTGTATACGTAAGGGTCTCTGTCCCATAAATTGCTGGAATCTCTGAACCGGCGTTTCAACGATCCTAATATACTAATAATATATAACTAGGTGCCTATCAAGCTAAGTTTCACAGCTTGCACATGTAACAAAAATTATAAAGAGTTTATTAAAAAAAACTCCAGCATATTTTATCCAACGTTACGTGGACATCGTCAGGGATAACGATCATTAACTGCATTCAATAAAATATGACACGTAACGCTGAATGAAATATATTGGAATTTTTGACCAAATTCTTCAACCAAAATTCTTGATATGTATCCTCAGGGAGTGTGCAGGAACCGACATAGAGAGCTACCAGTAATCTGTGGAGTACCACAGGGAGCTGTACTCTCCCCAATTCTATTCAACATTTACACGCACGATATTAATCGGCTACCTCTCAAAGGTAAGATATTCCAATACGCAGACGATACAGCAATAATATCCATCTACAATAACACAAGCATACCTTTCGAATACAAACTGCAATAGCCTGAAAAGAGCTCTAAGCACGTACTATGGACAAGAAATACGCACCCGAAATACATTACAAACTCAATGAAACACAATATATTCGTTCAGGCTTCCAGTTCAGAGACGCATCAAGACATTCCAAGTTTCGTATGTGTGTGCGCGTGCGCGCGTGCGCGTGCAAATTTCTCAATGAATGGCTGCAGTGGAAATCAAGCCAATTAAACATAGATTTGATTTCATAGTTTCCCAACACAGCAAATAAACCAATAAATAATAACTGGTGTCATCCTCAGATAAGCTTACAAAAAAACTTCGAGGATGAAAGCTGAGGAAATACATCTCATCTCATCCCAGATAAAAAATAAAAATAAATAAATAAATAAAAATAAATTCTTATTATTATTTTTATTGATGAAGTCATGAATCATGAAGTGCAACAAGTGCCTGAAGGATTTACGTCCGACGGAAATCATTTAACCTTAAGGAAACTGCGTTAGGAATCTTCACTTTACATGTTCTGGAAATTCAGAAACAACATGGAAACGGAAGTGCCTATGGAATGGAAGTGCCTATACTGTAGAGAGAACAAAGAAACGCCGCCATCTACGGCGCAACCGATTACACCAGAGGCAGAATCAGACGATGAACTGAACAGATAAAAAAATACAGGTGAGTCTTATCATTTGAATTCCGTAATTTTTTATTATAAAAAGGTTTAGAGAATATAAAAGACAGCTTAGTAGATCTTGTCCAAGAACTCTTTGATAAACAGAATGAACAAATAACAACAAAAATTAGCGAATATGGGGATTTTGGTAAATGTAATAATTCAACAGTCGAAGAAGTCTTACAAACGGTAAAATACATTAAAATCAGCATCAAAGTACTAACTGACAGGCAACACAAATTGATGAAAGACACACACCCGAACTCCTTCAAGAACTTAATTTCCTAAAATTACAATACTTTTAAATCAGCAACAACATAAAGAAAATCTTGTCATAAACGGTCTTCCTGAAACTGCATCCACAGAAGATCTCAGAGATGTAGTTTTAAAGTTAGACCATACAATTGATATTCCCCTACAGCATAATGATATTCAGACCGTAAATCGGATTCCCAGGAAGAACAAGAAACAAGGCTTGCCACGACCCGCACCTGTCATAGTTCATCTGACAAGCAAGTCCACAAAAGACAATTTCATAAAAGCCAGCAGACAGAAAAAAAACCAGTTGCCAAGGACTTAAACTCATCGCAAGACAACACACCAATCTTTATATCTGAGTATTTAACACCATTCAATCAGAATCCTTATACCAAGCAAAGAAAAGCAAAAACAGAAAAAAAATATCAATTTTTGTGGATTAGAGACGGCAAGATATTCTTGAGATAGTCACAAGCATCAAAGTCGATACAAATAAAAAGCTCAGAAGACATAGATAGGCTACCAGATAAAACAAAAGACTCTTAATTAGTTCAAGAAGACGACCTCAATACAACAAAAATCAATGTGAACCATCAGACAGATGTAATAACACCAGAATACATCAGCAACTATACTTTTGACTCACTCGATGCATGGAAACAACACGCAGCACAAACGAGCGAACTCTCCATCCTGCATATTAACATCAGAAGCATTGGTTATTATTACAGGCTTATCTGAGGAATTACACCGGTGCTATTGATATATTGGTCCTAACAGAAGTATCCGTAACTAATAAGGAAGCGACTGCTTTCCAAATTCCAGGCTTCCAAACAATACAGATCATGCTGCCAAACAAAAAGAGGGGGTGGAATATTAATTTTTATCAAATTTACAGCAAAATTAATAGCAAAAGAAGCCGTTTATCAGTTTCAACATGCTGAAACCTTTTGCATCGAAATCATTAATACCACCAATCGACAGCATCCCATAATACTAAGTGCTATTTACAGGCCACCAAACTTAAACGTGATAAAATTCTTGCACGAACTCAATTGCTGGCTTTCACACCAAGAAATATATTCAACCGAATACTTAATGATAATAGGCGACATAAACATAAATATTGCAATCGAAAACGAGAAAAACACTATACAATACCTAGACATGCTATCCATGTATAACCTAATACCAACAATAACATCATGTACTAGACAAGAAATATTCGGAAATACTATCATTGCTTCCTGCCTAGATCATATAAACATCCGAGCACCACGAAACAGTTACACTGCATCAGTCATAAAGTGCAAAGTTGCAGACCATTACTTCACGGCTCTAAACCTGCATACTAAGACAATATCCACATAATGCTCCACATATGAAAAGCAACACAAAACAATAATAGACGAAGAAATAGCCAACTACGAAATAAGAAAAAGCTCGAGAACGCATGGCATCACAATATTCATCAGATATCCTATACAACGACATTAAACTCACACTGGAGGAAATATATAAGAAAGCTGCAAAGAAAGTCAGAATTCGTTCAAGAACAACCCAAAATCTTTGGATAACACAAGACTTAATCTTAGAAATACACAAAAAGGACGAACTATGGAAAGAATTAAAGCGATATCCAAATAACGCAGCTTTAAAAACTAAATATAAGATAACAAGGAATCGCCTTACAACACAAATATGAAATGCAACAAGAAGTTACTACAGAGACAAATTAACCTCCGCACAAAACAACATTAAACTGATCAACAAGATACTAGATTGTGCACCCAATACCACCGCGTCTGAAATCATAAAACACAGCTTCATGAAAGAAACAAAATCTATCCAACAACTAACAAATGACTTTAACCAATACTTTGCAGACTCCATCCATGAACTGAATAGAAATAATCCTCCAATCACAAAACGTGATCCTCCACTTGGACCACAATCAAAACAGACATTATGGTTACCAAACATAAAAGAAGCAGAACTTCTCTCTGCAATACATCAAATCAAACCAAACAAAGGCCCAGGAATTGACGGCATGAGACCTAAGGATATCAAGCAACACGCAACTAGGTTAGGCCTTATCCTACTAAAATTAATAAAGAAAATATTTTAAAAAAGGACAGATACCAAGAATGTTAAAGACTGCCATAATCACACCCATATACAAATATGGAAAAATAAATTTAATTAGCAATTACAGACACACAGCAACACTACCAATTATCAATCAAATTAAAGATCGGATGGTACTAAAGAAACCCAAAGCATACAGAACTTTCATATTATCCCCAAAACACGATACGGTGTTCAGAAAAATAAGGGAACAACATTTCTCTTGGAAGACTTTACGGACGTAATTAATACCGCCTTAGACAAAAACAAAATTGCCATGGTAGTCTTTATTGATTTAACTAAACCATATGACACACTCACACATTAAACCTTATTAGAAAAGCTGAGGCAGGTTGGAATAGACGGGCCTCTGCACAGGTGGTTTACAAACTACCTTCAAAATAGAAAGCATATCACACGTATTTGGTCAAACCAAAGTAGAGAACTACCAGTTATCTGTGGAGTGCCACAGGGAGCTGTACTCTCCCCAACTCTATTCAACATTTACACGCACGATATTAATCAGTTACCACTCAAAGGTAAGATATTCCAGTACGCAGACGATACAGCAATAATATCCATCCATAATAACGCAAGCATAGCCCAAACAAATATGCAACATGATATAAATCTGATCATAGACTGGCTCACGAAAAACTCCATACACCTAAACTTAGAAAAGACAAAATTCATGATATTCAGAAATTCCACTGACTAGACCAGTTGATAACAAATATATAACCATCCAACATCCATTCTCCAACATAAAAAACACACAGAATAGTAAAACCACTACAATCACTCAGGTTGAAACAATACGATACCTTGGAATTTACTTCGATTCGATGATATGAACTGGAATAGCCACATAAACCATTTACAAAACGAACTCCGAACAATAACTGGCAAACTCTACAGGTTAAAGACATAGTTCCCACACGCCTAAAAACACTAATATACAAAGTACTATGCCAAAATATACTAAGATACGCTATAACAACGTACTCTTTCTGTGCATCCTACATTTAATTTAAAAACAACCCTCACCCCGGTCCCCTCTTTTCCATAAACCCTTTCCCTTCCTCTACCTACAAAAAGAGCTCATCCCATCTATAAAATAATATATGTATATATTATACAAAAAACCTGAGTTTTTTCAAATTAATTCTCCCACATTAATGGGATAATGTCCTAAGAATTCTTGAGTAAAAAGCCAATGTCATTAAAACAGGGACTCTCCTAAACAAAAGCAGGCAGAATAGCCGTAAAAATAATAAATATATTAATGTCATTACAGTACAAAATGATAAAACTGATCTTTTGGGAACAAAGAGACAATATCGACTTTATATACACTGCAATGTCAGAACACAAAATACTGACAGCAAAACACTTATGTCACTATGCAGCTTTTCTAAAACATTACTTCGACGTCAACTACAGGACAGTCAGAAATACATACCGAATAACAAGACCTCAGACAACTAATTATATCACATATAAATATGTGATAAATTACCTACACACCTTACAAACTTAATGAAACACTATATATTAGTTCAGGCTTTCCAATTCAGCGACGCGTCAAGACATTACAAATTATCGCGCGCGCGCGCGCGCGCGTGTGTGTGTGTGTGTGTGTGTGTGTGTGTGTGTGTGTGTGTGTGTGTGTGTGTGTGTGTGTGTAATCAATGTATGTAAACAAAATATGTAATCAATGTATGTATCATATGTAATGAAATGTATCATATGTAAGTATCACATGTAATTTAAATATGTAATCACAATAATCATAATTTTAATGACAAGAAATTATTATTGTATGTATGTATGTATGTAATTTATCTGAGAAATAATAAAATATATTTTTTTAATTATTATATAATGACACCTCCAAGGAGTCCAAGGACTCATCGACGGAGGACATCTAATTCTACAACTCCCTGTCTCCACCAAGATTGCTAACCATACAGAACCGCACTACCATCATCATATACTCCATCTACTGCCCACCGCCACCACTAGTATTTTTATTGTCTGTAAATTGCGTGTGTTCTCAAGGGCGAATTTGACTGTATGCGGGATGAAAGTCCGAGTTTCTGGGAGAAAAAAAACTTTGCTACCTCCGTATGAGATCGGCCACGAAAAAAACAAAATAAAGATTCCTCTCGTGATGACGAGAATCCAACTCAGGCCTTTTCCAATCGAAGGCGGCAATGTACCGTCGTTCTTTCAGTTGCGCTACAGATGCGCTTAATTAATGCGAATAATCATGATATTACTACATGAAAAATTAACCCCATTAGTAACTTCCGATGAGCAATTTTCCTCCAAATTAATCTGTAATCTGCCAAGACTCCAACATTATCAGATCTTATATTTTTGTCTTTTAAGGTGCTTTTTACTGTATCGATCAATCTATATCTTGGTCTTCCTCTAGGTCGTTTCCCTGTCAACACTTGTTTTGCGATTCTTTCATCTCCCATTCTGTTACCACCCGAGATTAGCTCTCTACTAACGCATTCCTGAATGCTAACAATGTCAAATTCTTTCCTAATATCCTCATTTAAAATGTGATGCTGCCATTGATGTCATATGTTCACCCTCTAATCTTTCTCCGAACTCTAATATCAGAGGTCTCCAGTCTTTGATCAAGAGTTTTACTTCTAACCCAGCTCTCAGATCCATAAATTCAATTGGTTTGAACACTGTCTTGTATACAGCTAATTTAGTGTTCCGACTAATTTCTCTCTTCTTCCATATAAATTTATTTAGCTGACTTTCTACCATATGAACTTGACTAATTCTGTTGTCTATTTCTATATTTAATTTAAGATCTTTACTAAAATTTGTGCCTAAAAATAGCTGAAATGTTTTACTTGTTCTATAGATTTACCATTCAAGATACAGTTGATGTTTTTCAATGTTTCTGCCTATTTTCATTGTCTTTGTCTTTTTATTGCTGATTTTCATATCAAAATGATTACAACAGTTATTCGGTTTGTTGAAATTCACTTTACTCAGTTATTCAGTTTACTCAGTCAATCTTGCAGACTTGTAAAGGATTTATTCAGAAGTATAACATCGACTGCATAAAGTAAACAGCGAATCGAAGTTGCAGCGTTGTTTTGATCAAGAGTTTTTTCCCTTTCCTTTCCCAAACTTCCCTTCCAAAACCTCTGACCAGGCCTACTGAATTAAGCAGCAGTGGCGCACTCTGGATTTAATCTTGGAGGGGGCCGAGCACTCAACGTTTAATCTTGGGGGGGGAGTTGAATAGATGATTTGAGAATACACACTACGCATTGCATACGAGCTATGACTGAGCATTTGCAGTGATGGCCAATTCATGATACCCGTGATCTCCTCTGGTTCGGCTCGGGCAAACGAGCGCCTGAGCACTACTTCGTTCGCCTTGCGTTCACAGCGGCCAGGATTTCCGAGAGCTATAGGGTATTCCCACCTTATGTGACCACTAAAGCACAGAAATAGAAGACACGACACAACATAAATTAAAAAAAAAAAAAAAAAGAATTTTAATTAGGAAAAGATTTTTGGAAATTTTTCTAGTGTTTTTTCCTTTTTCTTTTTTTGAGAGAGGGCAGGGCCCCTTGGCCCCCTCCCTGGATGCACCAACGCAATGCAGCCACTATAAAACGTTTACCTCCATATTTGAACATCTCCAATTTTGATATCATGTTTAATACCACTTTCCTTCATAATGTGATCCATTATAGATAATGAATAACAGAGCGGATAATGTACATCCTTGTCTCACACCAGATTTGACATCAAACCATCTTCCTGTACTTCCTTCAATTCAAATTGCTGACATACAGCTTAAATAGAGACTATGTATTGCTCGATGTAATTTCCATTTATATCGCATAACTGTAGCGTTTTGAAGAGATTTCATCATGGCATCTTGTCATTTGCCTTTTTCAGATCAACAAAACTTAAATAAATACAAAACCTTATTATATTCCGAAGATTTCTCAACTATTTGCCTTAAAGTGAAAATCTCTGATCCTGACAAACTAGCAACCTCTATTTGACCCGAATCCAGCTTGACCTTCATTAAACTTCTCTTCTACAATTTTTCTTAGCTGTTTCTCAAGTACACTTGGATAAATCTTCCCAGGAACACTCCATAGAGAAATACTTCTGAAATTCTCGCATTCAGTTTTATTTCCCATTTTATAGATGGACGCTATGAGAGCACTGCTTCAATCATCCGAAACCTCTGACTAAGCCTACTGAATTATGCACTGCAGCCACTATAAAACTTTTATTCCTCCATATTTGAACATTCATGGCCGAATTTCATCTACTTCAGCTACTTTTCCACATTTCAGGAGAGTTCAGATCTGTTGAGAGTTTTCTACCATCATGCTGAGATTGCTTGTGTCATTTAGCAGTCTTTCAATGTGGTTACCACCCACGAAAAGTTATTACTAAACTTCTAATACATTTGTATCATTGATGGAAAAGGATTTTTTTTTTCATTTTTGTCCATTTTATACATTTTTGTAATTTTTTTATTTATTTTTACATTTTTTGGAATCCTGTTCTAGAGACCAAACATGGAACTTTTTTCAGCCACTTCAGGCCTCCAGTAAGTGGGGAAGATGGTCTCACACCGGGAGATGAAATTCTTCTTCCACCTAAAGATAATTACAAACATCCCTGCCCACGCCGGGATTCGGACTTGCGACCTGTTGGTTGGAGAGTAGGTACACTAACCACTCGGCCAACTAGGTCGGCAATTACTCCAGACATCATGTGTAAGCAGTTAAATTTTGGTATGTCTAGTGCACATGTTAAATTAAATCTATTAATCTCGTGCCTAGTTTCTTTTCTGTTAATAAATCCTCCTCAATATTCCTTCCACCAAGAATAATCGATCTTATTTTTGTCTCCTTGATATTTAACAGGTTCTTTGTGACTGTCTTCAGTTATATTCAGGACAAACAGGACGTTCGGTTGAGGGAAGAGTGCAATAACACCAATCCTTTGTCCTCTATAAAAATAATCCAAATAACCCATGGATAGTCGACACTCACTTCTAAATGTTCTAGTCAAAGATCAATGTTGTCGAAAGATCCGTTTTAAATTATGAGTTTTCATTCATAATGAGAGTAGAAGCCCTACTACATTGTTATAACTTAAACGGAAAGGACCCTTTCCTAACAAAATATTTCAGAAAGTAATTGTAAATTGTAACTTTTATTATTGCATATATGTATGAATTTTATATCTATACCACTTATAAGCGGTATATATATAGTGTATATTGTTTATGTTATATCATTATCTTAATATATATATATTGTACCATACTAATACGCGACTAACATCTCTTTTCTAATCCATTGTGTTATTATTTTTTTAAATTGTGGTTCACTGATGACGATATGTAAGTTTGGATCAAACTATTTGTTTTTTTTTTCTTTACTAATAAACTTACTTTTTTGTGTCCACGTGTCCATATAGTGTTTTTCCGTATCGCATGCTGCTCATTTTTGTATAGTATCGCGATTCATTATCACAGTAACTGATTTTGAGCCCCTTTTTTTTGATAAACGAACTATAGATAATTTATTTGTTGAAATTCGGCATATTATTTTAGCGTTTCGAAGCGTTTTGCCTAATTTTATTATTTAAAATGTTTTGACTGAATTTGAAATTAAGATAGGGTCTTAATGGAAATGGCAAAAGTCCATGAATTAGTTTCAACCAACATTGAGATTGTTCAAGAAATTCTAGTACCAAATACGAATAAAAATCTCCCACTCAGACTAGAGTTGTTGCATACATACGGATATATAGACCGATAAAACGAATCTAATACGAGTAGATATTGTACACATTTTGAACACATGCACCTAAAATAACTAAATAAGCGATTTAAAAAGAGTAATGAGTAAGATTAAGTAATTAATAATTGGACAGTTCCAAATAAAAGTAAGGAGTCTCAAGTTCGACACGGATGTTATTCAGAAATGTGTCTAGAACGACTTTTATATACATATATAATTCGTTTCTTAAAGGATTTTATCCCCCACCGGCTCAAAAATTGAGAATATTTCTGCATTCTTCAAAGTGTATTCACCTTTTCTGCTATGTGCACTTTTTTTACGCCAAGATTAACAACAACAACGAGAGGCCATTATCGAACTGTATAGCGGCATTTTCACTCTGAGGTGTAAGGTGAAAGATACTTCACATCGCTCGCAGTGAACCTGAGAGGTTCCTGGACAAGTAGGCTCCCAGTGATAGAGGCTTTCTTTAATAATTGCATGCTATTGACACGTCGCACAGTTGGTAATGACATCGCCTTTTAAGTGGATGTAGGGTTTTTCAACTACATTGAATGAGGTGGTACTTTTTTCTTTCTTTTTTTTTTTTTTTCTGGCAGTCTCGTTTTTTTTTTTTTTTTTTATTCTGTAAACGTGCATCCCTTAAGCGAATTCACACGATTTACTGATATAAGACATTCGCTTCATAAAGAAAAAAATGTTCAAGAAGAATGCATTAATATTGTTAGTAATATCCAAGGTGGGTCTTCATCTCGTAAGGATGAGATAAATGGATATAGTTTTTCATGTCATGCGATCGAAACAGTTCGGTAATGAAAACTATTTAACCGAAAGTATAGGTTTCTCTTTTGTATTTTATTTGTATATTAATGCTTAATAAGCCTCCGGATTCGTTTGGATTAACCAGGTACTATTATCTTTTACATGACGTAATCGATTTCTTGACTGACTTCTGTTGTTATCATTTAGTTTTTCCTAAATTGTGTGTGTGTGTGTGTGTGTGTGTGTGTGTGTGTGTGTGTGTGTGTGTGTGTGTGTGTGTGTGTGTGTGTGTGTGTGTGTGTGTGTGTGTGTGTGTGTGTGTGTGTGTGTGTGTACTCAACGTCTTCATTTCTTAATAGTAACAAATTGGAATTGTTATTTTTGCGGAAAATAAAGACAAAATCTCATATCGATGATTTTAGTGCGGAGATTGTTGATCAGTTCACGTTGTATCCTAAGTGCATCACGTATTTATCACTCCTGTTTTTCCTTTTTATATATGACAATTTTATAGTCAAATGTCCTTTCCTTCCAGAAAGGACAGCTGACTAAAATTACTTAAATCGATGAAAGATTTGAACTGCGGACTTTAATACGACTTTAATGAAATTTAACTATGTTTCGATTAAATAATTGGGTGAGAGTAGAATTTGGGTAAGTGTATTTTTATATTTCTACAAGTTTAATCGCTAGAACTCTGAAAATAAAGAGCGATGGAATTATGAATACTAAAGTAACAAAATATCACAAAGGAAATTTATGATACCTCAATGGTTCGATGTAGTAAATGAAATTGATAGAAAGAAAGAGATAAGGAAATTTTAAGCCAAAGAGAGAAAAAAAAAACTGGGGAAATATATTGCATACTAGAAGTTAAAGATCTATTGGCAAAGAGAAAGCCGTGCTTTAAGATTAAGTTCGTTTTGAAGGTGGGAGTGTGCTTTATTGAGAAACGTGTTATGAATGTTATGAATATTTGGATTATTATTATTATTATTATTATTATTATTATTATTATTATTATTATTATTATTATTATTATTATTATTATTATTATTATAAAGGCAAAAAATCGATTTGTACTTTTATTTGCCATGCTTACTCCTGATAATAAACACTAGACGTGACATGGAACGTGAACACGAGGCAACTTTTCAAGCATGATATGGCAACGAGCGTATTCGTTACTCATCCAGAAATCTCCTAATTCATCATCTTGTTATTCTGCTGAGAAGCACAACAGTGGCAGCGCAAAGATGAAAAATCATCTTCAACATAGAAAGTGCTATAGAAAACAGGCTTGTCAATTGGCAGGGAAAAACTCCATTTTGGCCTTCGTCTGTCCCATTGCATTGCATAAATGGGGAAAACATCGATGCAAACTTGGTCGAGAAATCAAAAAAAAAAAAAAAAAAAAAAAAAAAAACATTCTACAACCCACTTTCTCCGGGGAAATGATTAATCAGCTGTTTCGTATGGAAGTAGTTATAGAAGTATTATAGTAATAAAAACATTGCACCGAGTTTTCAGCACGAGGACGCCTCATAGTGGGAAAGATCCCGGTTAGATTTCGCTGTGCTATGAGAGAAACATTACAAAGTCTTTTCGGATAAAGCTGTATCAAAGATTTTTATTCTACTAAAGTGCAAACTAGCAAGAGAATGCATACTTTTTCAGACACAAAGTAATAAAACCGCATTGCAACCAAGCAATTCCCCTGATTGACGAAAATTTTGCTTTACCATGAGTATGTATGCTAATATATATATAACTGAAGAAACCAGAAAATAAGCAATAACAACGTCACTGCTTTAATGAGGTAAACAATCGTTGATGTAAAATAAAATAGAAAATTTGCTGAATTCAGTTCTAGGTGAGATTCCGAATAGAGCTTCGTGAATCAACGTTTACACAATTGTAATCAACAGAAAACATTAAACACGCGACTTTAATAAAAATAATATTAATATTCTAATAAATTCTTCTATTCCTCCAATAGGTGAGATTTATTAAACTCTATTAATAATGCCCATCGGTGGTTAAAAATCACAGATTTTAAATTAAAATTTAAATTAGAAATTAAACAATTTTTATGATTCTGTTTTAAAGATAAAATAATCATAATTACTAGCTATGTATGTTATTTGAAAGGCAAAGGAATTTTAGCACTTTAAAAGAATATCATATAAAGTTTTCGTTACACACTTCAGCTATCTTTTAAGAGCCATCAGTCAACTTTCACATAATGTGGTTTTCTCTCTAAAGGTTGAAAATGTTCATTGAATAGAAGCCTTGGTTGACTGCTGTTATAACAGATAATTCTTCAGAACACCCATCCAATCCATCATTTTGAACTTAGTATACACTCATAGTCATTTCGTTTACTAAGTGAATTGTTTCAGTATAATGTTTTTGTCGAAAATTCTCATTAATGTGCAGATATCGTGTCGCACACTGACAGATTCAATAACGTCACCCTTAACCTCTAATGTTCCTTTATTGGTGTTTGAAAACAGTGAGTGTTGTGTGGAAACCATAACTGGAAGCCCATATTGGTTGTAAGTGTTGAACGAACAATGAATAAGAAACACGCTGTGATCTTTGGCATTCAACCCATTTCGTTGATATAATTACCATAGTAATCCTCTGAAAGAAATCAAAATGTGTTCCACGTTCCTAAGTTGTAGATTGCATTTTCATTACGAAAGAAAATGTGAATTCTGAAACCTTTTTCTTTTAAGTGAATGCAAGAAGTTGTCAGCGCAAATAAAGAGTGTTATTTCGCGAATTTAAATGATTATAAATCGTCAGATTATCGTGCGTCTAAAAAATTAATTATTTCTTATAATTTCATTTTTCATATCAATAACAGCAGAGCGAATTGCATCTTACGGTAAAAATTATCTACGGCGTTCTCTCAGTACGAGTTTTCAATCTGGATGTACGAACGAAAAATATTTTTAACAGAACGGAAACGAGAGACACTTCACAAACAGATTGAGGACGTCATTGATTGCATTATTTATGAACCTACTACTTTTGACAGAAATTAATATTTTGGTGGCACTTTAAAAAAAAAATCAAATAGGTTGTTATACGATAATGGAACTAATTAAGCTTGTCATTATCAGAATACAATTATCTTTTATCTGCATGATGGTATTTTCAATTCTATGATGTAAATGCAGGTTTAGTTCGCTGAATTTCCTCTGTTCGTGATTTTAGATAGATTCCAAAATAAATAAATTTAATATCAAATAATTTAAAAATTGCAATGATGTTAGAATAAAGATTAAGTGAAAAAGTGTTGATTTCATATTCTGTACGTTTTTGACGCTAAATCGAAATGATCCATAAGTACTGCTGCGTAAAACTTTGAGATATCCTAAAATTCTAGAATTTTAAGATATCTTATAGAATCAAAAAAAAAAAAAAAAAGATTTAACATTATTGCCTAAAAAAGTGTTAACATTATTATTTTATGTTTATATATAATATTATGTTAACATTTAACATAACTTTATATTATTATGTTAAAATCAAAATATTATGTAAATTAATAGAAGAAATTCATCGAAAATTATCGGCGAAGTGTTCTTTTTCGACGAGCTCTTATGTGGTTATTATTTTTATTTATTTATTTTTTTATTTTCGATGATCTTTGAAGAATTGCCGTATCGATAAATTCTTTAAGTAAACCGCTCTCAATGAATCCTGTTAAAGAAACGTGAGCCAGAGGTTAAAGCGTTTTCCATCCCACAAAAAGCAAACTAGACGAAGAATCCTTCAGATTATCTTCGAATTTAATGTATTTGGTTTTTGATTTAGTTTAAATTGATATAAAGATTTGTTTTTCCCTCTGAGTATTTGCATATTAGGAAAGCAGTAGTCTGTAATGTGTATATTTACTTAGATTAGATGATAAAATGCGAAGTGATGTTTTAGGAACGATTGCAACTATTACGCTGATTGAAACAATTTCTTTTTTCTTTCAAGATAACCTCTTTTCATATTAACATATATTCACCTATTTCAGCTTTCGTTCTTACTGTAAGAAAATGTTTTAGTTATGGAGCGGGAAAAAAAAAAAAAAAACTGCTTAGAGCTAGATAATGTGGTTTACAACTGCTGGTGGAGAGTACCAAATTCTGACAAAGACGACAGCATGGAAGATGCATTATCGTGGTCTTAGCCCAAAGCCCTTTATTTGTCTAGGTATTTTCTGCAGCCTGTGTCTCTTAATCCCTTCAGGGCAATCAGATGGAAGCTTTAATTAACTTTTGATCTTTGGGACGCAAATTCACTCTATGCGCTAATCCTTCCTAATAAAAAAAAATGCTGTTATGGTATTTGTATTCGATTTCTTTAGCCTCGCTTTCTTTGAAGACAATTATTATATTTATTTTATTTTTTTTATCGTTCTTATAAACTTCCTTTCACAGCGCTTATTATTATTAATATTATTACGAAACTGTTTACAAAATGAATAAAAAAATAAATAAATCCTCTAACACATTTTTATTTCCCACATGGAGATTACATTTTTTCGCCAAGTCACTTCATTCTTTCATCACACTTCCTGTCAAATTAGCCTTTCATTCAGTTATCAATCACAGAAGGCTAATCGGAAGAAGATATGCAAAGTGACAGATATCAAGAACGAGTTTTCGATATGGTTATTTCTCAATGAAACTCCATTCCACAAAACTTTATCCTGTCAGTTATAACATGGGTTCACTGTTGAACGGGTAGTTCTTGTGAGCAAGAAAAATTGAATACTGAACTGACACGAACTTATTTGCAATGTGCTTCCAGTAAATTATTCTATGTGTATATGTTACTGTAAAAGCCCGAAAATTGGTAAATCCTAGGTTTTACCGGTAAATCCTAGCATTTACCATAGTGAGTTGGTAAAAGTCCGAAAAAGGCTTGTAAACGCTTCCATTTCGGGCTTTTACCAAACCATTTCGGTAAATGCCAGCATTTACCAACACGAATTGATAAAAACCCGAGTATTGTGCGACTATAGACGGGTGTGAGCGACTATGATGTAGAATCAGTTTAGATTAGGTCAAAAACAACAAAAAAAAATCTTCTCATTATCACGATGATTCTCAATGTTCTTATAACCAGTGACGATGTTCTTAACACCAGTTTAGTCTGCATTGTTGACTGTTAAGTCCATATGTTTGGCTTATTGTAGCTCTTCATAGCAAACTAAGCTCTCATTATGAAACTAATATATAGAATGCATGACAATTCAGAACTATGCACGCTCCCGCACGCCCCTACACAAAAACAAAAAAAAAACCTACTCTGGGACAAAATGTTAGAATAAAACTGCCAGATATTGATAGAGCGAAGATGGATCCAAAATCAATAATCACAGACATTAAAGGCGAAGAATTTGATGAATTTGGTACTAAGTTGGGTAAACTAAAAGCGTTGTACACAAGAAACCAATTTACCTTGTGCAAAGAAAAATTTTTGAGCAACGAAGAAGTCGGAAAAGTGGAAATAAGTACACACGTGAAGTGGTAAAAAAGCTATCTTTAGTTGTGGACAAGGATTCCAAAAATGCAACTGTTCAGAGAAGTGTTCCAAGAAGATGTGTTTGTGCAAATCAGTCATACTTTGTAACTCCAAATGTCACAACAGTCAGCCTTGCTGTAACAAATAAGTTTAATTATGATTTGATAATGTTGAAGGAAATTGTGATTAATAAATTACTTTTATTTCATGAATATTTTCTTATAATACATTAATTAAATGTAGTAAAATCATAAAGCAGTTATGTTTAGTGTTATTCTGGACATTATGTTTTGAAATTTAAATTGACAAGGGTAAATTATTATAATGTAAACAAAATGGGCTTTTACCAATTGGTGTTGGTAAATGCTGACATTTACAAAATGGTTTGGTAAAAGCCCGAAATGGAAGCGTTTACAAGCCTTTTTCAGACTTTTACCACATTACTATGGTAAATGCTAGGATTTACCGGTAAAACCTAGGATTTACCAATTTTAGGGCTTTTACAGTAACGTATATATAATTCTCTTTAGTAAAAAATAATTTCAAACTGGGATGGCTTGTTTAGAATTAACGTGAATGCACGTGGTTAGTTCCAGTTTTAATTTTTGCAAAAGGGAAAACCCAACCTTCCTTAAAAAAAATAACAAAAATTTTTAAAAAAAATTCAATATGAATTGAACAGATCATCTGAAAAGGTTTTGAAAAAATCGAAAAAATTACTCTCAACATTTACGGGATTCAAATCTATTTCCTAGTATGGTGTTTACGGGCAGGTAGGAACAAATCTCTCTCTCTCTCTCTCTCTCTCTCTCTTTACTCATCGGCAATAAAGGTCATGTCCATAAAATCAGGTCCATGTTATTAATAACATGGACCTGATCCCGATTCTGGATACTGTTTAGTATGCATAACAAATTCAGTTTGATTCAAGAAATAGTTTTAAAATTCTAATACTCTACAAAGGAAACTCATTAGAAGATTAACTATCTTCACCACCACCTCTCCGACTGGAATGTTAATTTTGAAAGTTGTTTTTTATCGAGTATATAAACTTATACTCTGGAAATAAACAGCTCTTCAACATTTTGTAATATTTATAAGTGGATATAATATTTGACACATGAAAACTATGTAGATGACAGCGAAAAACTTGCTATATGAAGAGTTTAATGAATCTGTTTTCTCAACAAGTGAAAGCGCATGCGTCCTAGTTTCTTTTTAGACGGTGTGCGCCTATTTCGCATGATGGCTAACGATGTAATGAGGTCTCTCGGGGTACATATTCCGTGAGACACAGGTAATTCATCGGAGGACGACATCCAGTAACACCGCGTCTTTACAGCATCACATAAATAACGAAGTCCCACTATACTGTTACGTTAATGATAATCCTTTACCACCGGAATGCTATGGTAATTGAATAGACTGGAAAACTCATTTCAAACAACCTCAGCTCTAAATTAATTACTTTATTCTCAATTACTCATTAATCGAAGAACACCGAGACAGTTTTCATTATTCCTAAGAAAGCTGCTGGTTCGAGAAAGTATTCTGTGAAGTTGAGGATAATTTATCATCCTGTTAGTGTAGTGTGGACATTTACGTCAACACTTTAAAAAGGTATAAAAATTGAACAGCACCTTTATTAATAACATAAAAGTACTATACAGTATATATATGTTATGTGAAGGTTGTAAATCTACCGTAAATTAGTAGAATATGTGGACAAAGAGCTGTATAATATGATATTCTTCTAAAGACAGCGCATAATGAACTTTTGCAAGCCATTTTAGGCCTAATAAGCAGGGTGTGGTGGTTGATTCACATTAGGAGCTTAAAACCATCTTCTACCGATGTATTCACTCTCATGTCCACAATGAGACACAGCCATATGACCTGTTGCTTTTGGAGACCGAAAACGTTATTCTCTCGGTCAGCCAGTTCTGCAACTTAGTTGTCCTGTGTAAGGATGCTTAATTAAGCAGTGAGTGAACATTTTAATTTAACAAAATTTAATTTTAAGAAATTCTCGCAGTTTTCTGAATTATATGTACTTTGCGGTTTCCTATGATTTTGTAAATTCGTTGGTCTACTTAATGTATATATTTTATACTTTTATCCTGTGAAACTTTTAGATGAAGCACAATTAGCCTCTCTCTCTCTCTCTCTCTCTTGATAGAGGAGACACAGGTTTTTTTCTTTTTGTTTTGTTCTTTTTGTCCTCATCCTTCAATACAAGTAAGCAGGAATGAGAACACGACTCACAAATACTAAATTGATATCTCATGACTTTATTTGCTCCACAACCGTGATCTAAAATATTTGGATGTCTGACTCATCTCAACTCTCACTCTAACATGAAAGGCATTAATGTGGAGTTGGTCTACCCTTTGCTAATATAGCAGCCTTTAGTCTTCTGGAAAAGCATCCCACTAGGTTTTAGTACGTTGCTGCGATAATTTAATTCCCTTCCATTCGTACAAAAGTGCATCGGTGACTGATGTCGGACGATTAGAGATGGCTTGCAATCAACGTTCCAATTCATCCCACAGGCGTTCGAGGGGGAGGGGGGAAGGGTTGAGATAAGACTTTCTGCAGGACAATGAAGTTTTTCACCATCAAACTATTCCTGCACAGGACTCTCTTGATGGCCGATGACATTGTCGTTTTAACATGGAAAAAGGCCTACACCGAACTGTTACCACAAAGTTGCAAGCACCTAATCGTCTAGAATGTCATCATAGGTAGCAGCGTTAAGATTCCTATTGACTTGTTTGAAATTAAAAAGAGGCACCAGCCAGAACAATGAAAAATAGCTCCAGACCATGATCACCCCTTCCCTCCTCCAAATTTCACAGTTGGACCAACGCCTTCGGATAGGTAACGTTTTCCCAGCATCCGCCAAACTCAGACTCGTTCGTCTGATTGGCAGTTGGTGAAGTGTGATGCATCACTCCAGAGAACACGTTTCCACTGATCCAAAGGATAATGGCAGAGAGTTTTATGCATCAGCACTCGGTGGTTCCTCCTCTGTGATTTGATATCGCCTATTAGGTCGCAATTCTACTGTTATTGCTCCTAGGCGTTTCCACTTCACAATAACCTCAAATTTAATCGCGTCAACAGCAGCAGAGCATAAATTTGCCTAACTGAGGTGTTGCAAAGATGGCATCCTTTGAGAGTGCCACGTCGAACGTTATTGAGCTCTTTAATACCACCCATTATCCTGTTAATATTTATCTATGACGATTACAAGATCGCGTGCTTCCTTTCATTGAATCAGTCATGGTTCTTGTGTACACTGCTTGGAAAGGTCAACGGACACCAGAATGTGAGGAAAATACAGCCATGGCGCCCACCTTAATAAGATGTGGGACATCCTTTTGTTGCGATGACTGCAGCAATCCTACGAGGCACACTTTCTACAAGCGTACGATATCGATCAATGGGAATTTTGGACCATTCTTCATGTAAATGTATAATGAGGTCCTCGCGACTTTTGTGGGGCTGACGTCCCTTGACTTCATCCAACACTCCACTTTATCCCACAGATGTTCAATGGAGTTGAGATCAGTGCTCTGTGGAGGCCAGTGAAGTGTGGTGACGTTCATTTCCACAAACCACGCAGCAACAGCCTTATGACAAGGTGCATTGCTGTCTTGCTGAAAACGACAATGGTCAGTTCCGCAGAAACACCACGAAGTAGGAAGCATTGCATTGTGGTCAGAAAATGTTCAGATACTCTCGGAGCTCAATGTTAGGGGCACCACAAGCAGAGGGCCGAAGCCAAAGTAGGAAAAACAGGACCATACCATCACACCGCCTTCTCCGAATTTTATGGCGGGGGGGTATGCACTCTTGCGAGAGACGGTCAGCAGATGGCTGGATGTGGGCATCACCCACATCCATCCATCTGCTTAGTAGAGGGTGTAGTGATTCCTCGCTCCATAACACAGCTAAACAAAATCGTTTACCTGTTTTGAAGGCTGAATAATCCCACTTTCCAGGAGGCGATAACCCATCACTGCCGTTTGAGACCAGACAACACACTTTCAATGATAACGCTTCTTCAAATCTTAGACGGGATTCCAACTCAGATCTTTTCAACCAGAGGGCATCGTCGATAGCAGCTAAGTTACGATAGCTAATGTCGCGGAATCAAATCCTCAGCCTCGATATGAGAGTGGATAACTTACTTTCAATTAAAAACCAATTATGAAGAGTCTTTGTTTCTAGACGGTATTCAAATCCAGATATTTTCAAAAAGCATCATCTATATCGACTGAGTTGCGGAGGCTCATTGTTATTTTGTATATACTATATGCCATTGGCCATTCTGGTTGGTCATGTGGATTCGGACCATTAATCTATAGGCTGTGGGATTGAATTACATGAATGTTGTTTGAAATTAAGACTAAAACAACCAAGGTTGTGAGGCGTAGTATGTTTGTTAAAAGAGTGAGTTCTTCTAGCCGAACAATCCGTTTTCTGGGATGAAAATCCTTGCTACTCCTACATCAAGCCTGCCACGTCTTCAGTTGAAAATCCTATATAAATATCCTTCATATCCTAGACAAATGTTTCTGATGTGTATAAATGGTAAATGATTTTCCTCCCTCCGTATGAGACCACTATTATGCTTTTTGGAAGTTTTAGGTAGATAAACAAGAAAACCAGTTTGTTCTAGACAGGGCTTTCTGAATTACCCAATTGTTATTCTATCCACATTTCCTAAATGTGCTATAGGTTTATAATATTTAGTGTAACAAAACGTAGTACTCCTGCTTAACGTTTATATAAATAATTACCTCGAAGATAATAATAATTACCTCAGAGATAATAATAAACTATTAAAATTATTATAATAATTATTATTTTACATAAGTAAAACAGCCACCTAACACAGGTTAAAACTACGATATTTTGGAATTTATCTTGATGCAGAATGGAGCTGGAATAGCCATATAAAACAAAATAAACTCTGGATAATATTAAGCAAGCGATATAGACTGAAAGAGTTAGGTATTAAACACTTATATACTAGGCATTATGTGAAAATGTATTAAGATATGCAATAACAACGTATGGATTCCGTGCAGACTATAAACTAAACAGATTGATGTCTCTGCAGTGTACAATGATAAAGCTGATCTTATGGGAGCAAATAGATGATGCCAACTTAATCTGCACTTCAATGTCAGCACACAAAATACATATGATATCTAATTCTAGCTATTCTGTAGTTGGCATCAAAGTAAATATTTAGCATAACTGCCTAATTTCATAGACGTTTGGTTGTTAATATGTTATGTGATATTAATATTTTATGAATAATAATAATGAACCTTCCCTGTAGTCAGATACACAGCAGGGATGACTGATCGGACAAAAACCGATTTCGATGCACTTGATTGTAAAACACGAAAATTAATGACAGTGAATCATGCCTTGCATCCACTCGGAACGTCGCCTTTACAAGTCAAGCAGCATTGTAGAAGAAAACAAGCGTTCAATGACTACATCAGGGAAAGCGCAGAAAAGACGTTAATTGAATCCACAAAGAAACTATTGCGAATGTAGTAGATTCAAAAAAGCAGTGCAAGGAGAAAGAATTGGGTAGCAAAAGCTATACACTGGAGCTTTTTAAGGACATATGGTTTCCTCGACTTCTTGTAAAACCCCCTTGGGAACGCACGTTTGAAAATGTAACTTGAAAATGCAAGTGCAAAGATATTATGGAGCTTTAAAATTCAGACATACAGACAGACAGACATCCAGAACATAATATGAAAGCAGTAATTGACCAATTACTGCTTGCATGTGTGTTTTATTGAGGTTGCAATACTAGGGGCACAGTAGAATAGAAGAAAAAGGGCATGAAAAATTGACCAAGGATAAAGATCTGGAGATTGAAAATCAACGACTTTGGAACAAGAAGCAACAAATAACAATTCCAGTTGTCATAGTCGTGTAGGAGCAATACCATTAGCATTTATGATACATCTAGAAAAGCTGACCCCGTCCCAGATATAACATCATCTCAACTCCAGAAAACGGCACTTTTAGGAACATTTCACATTTTACGACGATATATAGTCGATTCCTAAGCCTTTGATATAGCCCGAATTGAACATTGACTCATTTATTATTACTATTATAATTATTATTACATGACACCTCCAGGGAGTCCAAGAACTCATCGCGGGAAGGCAATTTACTCTACTTCGCTAAATACATCTCACCGTCTCCACTACCACTTAATTTTCCTACTAGGACACTATTGCCATCAACCGGCCTTCATCACCAACAACAGTATTTTTTGTCTGTAAATTTCGTGTGTTCTGAAAGCCCAATATGTCTGTACGCGGGATGAAAAACACGAGTTTCCGGGAGAAAAAACCCTGCTACCTCCGTAGAGATCGGCTAACTCACCTTCAATTGAAAGAGCCCATATAAGGATTCCCTTCGTCACGACGCGAATCGAACCCAGGTCTTTTCCAATCGAAGGGCGCAATGTTCCACTATTCTTCCACTTGCGCAGTTTTTATTATGCTTGTTTCATGTTTCTTGCTACTCTTTGACTGTGATAATTTTTTTTTGAATAATAATTTTTTTTTATTATTATCATACAGAGTACTTACATATACACAATTAAGACATTACATTTTCTGCTCAGTACAAAATTATGCACTCAGTTTAGATACCTTAATTTCTTTTTAATATTTTTTCTTTGAATATAAATTCACATATTTTTTTTCCATATCGATATCATCATTAATTATTTTACACCGTATTTGCATATACATTACAATAATTTGCAGTCTAGGATTATGAGGATTAGTTGATTGAAGCAGGCTAATCCAATCCACTTCGAAGCTAGGGTTAGCTTTTATGAAGAGAGTGGGATTAACCTTCATGTGTTTTGTGCTGTTTATGGATGGCATGTAGGCGTGGATGATGGCGATTTGTGAATTGTATAGAAATGTTAATGTCATATTAACTTTGTTGGTGTAGCTTTCAGAGTACGCGTTTTAATGTTCTGTAGTTGACAAAATAACTGTACGAGTTGTTGAAAAGTCTAGGGATGTAAAAAGTTGTTCTGGTGTTTTGTCGTGTTATGAGCTATGTGTCTCTGTTGTTGTGATAGGTGTTGTGGAAGTAATTCCTTAGTAACATTATGTACTGTTTCAGATTTTTAATGCTCAGGATTTTGCGTATCGCCATAAAGGTTCGGATATCGGCTGTTGTATATAAGGCCTCAAAATCACTATTAACACAATTTTCCTATGTAGTGTTTCTAATTTTTTTAGGTGGCTATTTGATGTGTTTGCGTACACATAGACTGTTATACCCTACCTGAGTAGAGATTCGCAAATACTGTGATACAGGAGTTTTTTTTTATGTTAGATGGAATAATGTCTTTTACTTGGAAGAGTTTTGCTGCAGTGATGAGGAGTTTAGTATGTAGATATTCTATATGTTTTGTCCATTTAAGGAAGCAATCTATGTAAAGGCCAAGTTATTTTGCATGCTACGGGTGTGCTTTTGGGACATTAGCAGGTATTTTTGTTGTTAATGCAGCGGGTACAGTGATAGTGATGCTGGGTGCATTATTCTCGGATTATGTATAATTAACATCTGCGTCTTGGTGCCCTTGATTGTTTTGGTAGAAGAGAGCTGTGGTTTCATTTAGGTCTTGTTGTGCTTTGGAGAGAGCAGTGTTGATGTCTGTGTGGACTGCTAGTAGCGCGATGTCATCTGCGTACTGATATGTCTGACTTCGTGTGGCCAGGTTATGAATGTCGTTAATGTATATGTTGAATAGAGTAGGTGAAAACAAAAAATTCTTAAAAATACAATACAATAAGTATATTATCATCGTCAAATATATATATACAAGGTGTCCCAAAATTCACGCAAGAAGTAATTTTGATAGAAAACACAGTTTTTTAATTAAAAATTGTAATTTCTTATTGATTCATAAAGTATACAGTATAGGGTTATGCATGGAATAGCATATCGGGTAAATGGCCTCCACGGCTTTGCTGACACATACGCACTCTTTTGTCGAAATTTTCCATGACCGTTTTGCATAAATGTGGCTGAATTTCGTTGATACAGCGCTCAATTTCCTCCTTCAAGGCGTGGGTGGTCGTGGGCTTGTTGGCATAAACCTTAAACTTCAAAAAACACCAAAGAAAAAGTCCAACGGCGTTAAGTCACATGATCTGGGCGGTCAATTCTGATCACCAAAACGGCAAATTATACGACCAGGAAATGACTCATGCAGTAATTGAATTGTTTCTCGGGCTGTATGGCATGTGGCACCGTCTTGTTGAAACCACATGTCGTCCACATCCATATCTTGCAATTTAGGCACAAAAAAACTGGATTATCATGTCGCGATAGCGAGCACCATTAACTGTTATTGCCTTACCAGCCGCATTTTCGAAGAAGAATGGAGGACTGATGATGGCTCAGCCCAAAATTCGCAACAAACAGTGACACGTTGTGGATGCATTTGTTTCTCAACAATCACTCGTGGATTTTCTGAACCCCAAATGCGACAATTTTGTCGATTAACAAAGCCATCAAGATGAAAATGAGCCTCATCGCTGATGATGATTTTGTTCGAAAAATAAGCATCCACTTGTTGTTCCATAATTCATTCAACGAACTCTCTTCGCTGTGTGTGGTCAGTAGGCTTCAGTTCTTGAGTCAATTGAACTTTGTAAGCATAAAGATGCAAATATTTCGTGAAAATACGCTGTAGAGAGCTTCTCGAAATGCCCAATTCAAGACCACGGTGCCGAATTGATGTTCCTGTACTCTCAGCAACACTCTCACGAACTGCTTCGATGTTTTCTGTTGAACGACTTGTTGAAGGACGGCCAGAGTGTATAAGATCACTAATTGATCCAGTTTCCTTGAATTTTTAAATTTATCTTTTCACAGTTGATGAAGTTAAATCACTATTCTGACCATATTTTGTACGAAAATTGCGAACTGTAGCTGCCAAACCTTCATTATTTTTAAAATATTGCTTAACAATGAAAATGCGTTGTTCTTTCGTGTAGCGCTCCATTTTTAATAACCCTGAACTGTCAGCTGTCACGCTGTCTTTTTTTCTCGTTGGCAACACTTTACCGCACAAATGGAGCTAAATTTAAATCTTGCGTGAATTTTGGGACACCCTGTATATATACAGGGTGTCTCGAAAAATTTATACACACTTTGAATGATCATAAAGTTGGTATTTATTATAATATAGTTAACTTTCACATTGTAAAGTAAACTACATAAATGTACTTTTCATCCCTCAACGTCTGGATTCAAACTGATGACCGTCCTGGTCCAGGCACCACTGATAACGTAAAGCAATGGAATTGCAAACACTGAGAATCATTTCATCTTGTAACTGGGCGCATTCTCTTTCGATTGTTGCGTTCAAGTCGTCCACTTTTACATTTAGGTTTTATGTTTAAACTTCAAAACTGTTGCCAGTTTTGAAGTGTAAACTTTATCCTTGATAAATCCCCATAAGAAGAAGTCCATTGGCGTGAGGTCTGGTGAACGCGAAGGGGGGGGGGGAGTATAATACAGAACCTCTTCTTCCAATCCATCTGTTGGGTAGAGTCTCATCAAGTTAGGCCCTCATATCTCGATGGTAGTGTGAGGGTGCCCTATCTTGTTGAAAATAAAAGTCCTCAAAGTCCTCTTGAATACGTGGCATGACAACTTCATGCAGCAAGTTCAAGTAATTGACACCAGTTACAGTACTGTCGAAAAAGTACTGTCCAATTAATCCGTGTGCTGATAAGCCGCACCACACCATCACTCCTGGTAAATTTACATGATGTTCCTCCATAACCTGCAGATTCTCAGGTGCCCAGCAAGTGCGATTGTGCCGGTTAATTGACCCATTTAATTTAAATGGGGCCTCATCACTCCATACAATTCGTCTTGGAAATTGTGCATCTTCTTCGCATTTTTCCAAGTACCACTCACAAAACTGCATTCTCCTATCCGGATCATCTTCGTTGAGAGCGTGTACCATGCTTTTCCAATGGCTGCGCTTCAACATGCGATGGACACTTGATTTTGATACTCCTATCACACGAGACGCTTGTCGCACACATTTTCTTGAACTTTGATGATGTGTTTCAATCAACCTTTCTTCTGTTGCGCTGTTCGTGGTCTTCCTGAACATTGCTTATGGACATTTTGAACAGTTTCATCTTCTTCAAATTTATCTTTAATTCGAGTGATAGTAAGTCTCATAGGTGGATCTCATTGAAATTCTTTTCTAAACTGTCTTTGCACTTCCACTACGTTATCATACTTCCAGTTGCATTTTAGGATAAATTTTCTTTCCCCAACACTTAGTCTGGTTTCAGCCATTATTTCAAATCCGTTAAACCTGCAAAATAACGAACATTAAGTGAGTTATCAGCTGTTGAAGTGTGTGTATACATTTTTGAGACACCTGTATATATATATATATATATATATATATATATAATATATATTATTATTGTAAATTTGCTTACTATTTGCTTACTATATAATATATAGTAAGCAAACAGACAAACAAGTCAAGTTTGCGCTTGCAAGTGTTGCAAGTCTAGCTGACCCTGCACGTAGTGCAAGACCAAGGCAACTCATGGTAAAAGTAGAATAAGCTCTGATCACTAATCTTAATATTTACCCTTAATGCAAAGCACATCTCCTGGAGGAGATGTATGACGCTTCATATTAAAGGCAAGGGGCCACTACTCAGACCGGTTTCGACCTTTATTGAGGTCTCATGAGTGGGAGCCAGGCTAGAAATACCAAGATTTTAGTAATACAGAGCTTATAAGTATTTTACCAGAACAAGCTACCATAAGGTGTTTTAACCTTATTAAATAAAAATCTCAGGATTTCTACAATTATATCTCCTCCTGAGATTTTTATTTAATAAGGTTAAAACACCTTATGGTAACTTGTTCTGGTAAAATACTTAGAAGCTCTGTATTACTAAAATCTTGGTATTTCTAGCCTGGCTCCCACTCATGAGACCTCAATAAAGGTTGAAACCTGTCTGGGTAGTGGCCCCTTGCCTTTAATATAAAGCATCATACATCTCCTCCAGGAGATGTGCTTTGCATTAAGGGTAAATATTAAGATTAGTGATCAGAGCTTATTCTACTTTTACCATGAGTTGCCTTGGGTCTTGCACTACGTGCAGGGTGAGCTAGACTTGCAACACTTGCAGGCGCAAACTTGACTTGTTTGTCTGTTTGCTTACTTGGGAAATGGAGTAAATTATTTTTATTTAAACATGCCATAAATGATAATAATAATGCTGCATTTTTTGATTTTTACGAACGTATTTACAGTAGATAAACACTGTTTTACAATAATTGAAATATCTTTTACAATAAATGATATCCGCGTTAATACTACTGGTTTTAGATGATGTATAAGGCAATTGCCTGTATCCTCTATCATTTTACTAAGCCTATCTGAAGATGACATTGGTTAGTTATTGCATATTAATTTGTTGTTTTTATTGGCGATAGTTTAGATATATATAGGCTACCACACACACAGCTCAGCCTACTGGTTCGTATCATCTTCATATGTTCTGAAACAGAACACACACACACACACACACACACACACACACACACACACACACACACACACACACACACACACACACACACACACACACACACACACACACACACACACACACACACACACACACACACACACACACACACACACACACACACACACACACACACACACACACACACACACACACACACACACACACACACACACACACACACACACACACACACACACACACACACACACACACACACACACACACACACACACACACACACACACACACACACACCACTACTCAGCTATACTCATAAACATAAAACAACGCTAAAAATAAAGATAAATCCGAAAACAATCCTTGCTATAAATTAATAGTCAAACCGATAGCTCAACTAAACAGCGAAGAAACCAAAAATCTTATAAAAGAAAAAATAGACCCAAGAAAAATAAAAATCGGAATCACAAAAATGAAAAGCATTAATAAAGGAGTGTCAATTGAATCAAAAGAAAAGGCTGATATAGACTTGCTACATAACGAAATATCTAAGGAATGCAAAGACACGTTAGTAGAAAATCCCAGTAAGAAACATCTCCCAAGGCTGATAATATATGATATTCCCAGTGAAATTGATACGAACAATGTAATGGACTCAATCCGCATGTAGAACGAAGAACTCTTCATCGGCGATACAAAGATGACACAGAAATTTATCACGACAAATAAAAAACGAACAAGAGAAACAAGAGATTATAGAAGTCGATGCAATGGTGAGGACCAAACTGCTGAAAACCGGTGTTAAAATCCTATGGAGCATTTGCCATTGTGAAGACTACTAAAGCCTTCTGAGATGCTTTAACTGCAATAAATTTCACCATCATACACAACACTGCAGGGGAAAAACCACCAGTCCATTCTGTTCTATACATCTCGGATATTCTGTTCTATGCATAAAGATGTTCTATACATCTTTATGCAATACATCTCGGACTTAGTTCGTGGGCACTCATTTCAGGGCACACGAAATAAGTCCGAGATGTATTGCATAAATTGCCAAAAGCACAACAAGCATGCCAAAACCAAAAACCACTCCAAACATATGGCATTAAGCAAAGACTGCCAGACATACAACTCCCACAAACAGCTCAAAATTCAAAACATAGATTATGGAAAGCAATAATAAAGCTTGCAGAAACAGCACTACTTCTCTGGCATGTTTTCAAATAATTCTACAACGCTCTATCAAGGCTTTTAATAACTTAACAGCTCATAAATAGAAAAAAAAAAATAGGACTGGCATTAATACAAGAACCCTACAACATCAACAACAAAATATGCGGCTTTCCAAGTAAATTTAAAATATTTTCCAAAGGATCTGTAAGAAAGAGAGCTGCAATACTAGTGGTCAACCCTGAAGTCGAGGCAATATTAATTTCCCAGCACAGCAACGAGAACTCGGTACTAATTGAAATTATGTACAGAGGAATTAAAACTTTCGCTGCAAGTATGTATCTGAACTATCACGCTGGCATAAAATATGACTTAGAAAAAATGAGCAATATCGTGGATTTTACCATCAACCACGGCTTAATTATGGGAATAGATAGCAACGCCCATTCGGTTTTATGGCTTGACGAGAGCACAAACAATAGAGGTAAAAATGTGGAAGAGTTCATAGCATCAAATTCATCAAACGACGACTGTAACACTCCATCATTTGAAAATACCAGAGAAAGCAGCTTCATCGATCTAACAATGGTAAACAGCGCTATTTTACCCCGGGTTTCTGAATGGAAATACGAAGAAGAGGAAAGTTGTTCTGACCATCGCATAATAAGTTTCATCGTCAGTAACAAAAATTTAAACGGAATAGACAACAAAAACCACCGCATTAACATCAAATACTTCACCAATAAAACCAACCTAGAGAAATTTATAAAAGCATTAAAAAGAGAATTTTGACTCTTAATCTCAGAACATCACGTTAATGCGAACAGCGAAAAACAGCTCAACTTAGGCAAAAACCTAGCCATCTGGGCATCGACACAAAGCGATATAGACTTCCTTGCTTCTGCACTCTCATCAGGTCTGAAAAAATCCAACGATCAAACACTCAGAACAACCAAGAAGCTAAACATCGATGGAAGAAAATCAGTACCATGGTGGAACGACGAACTAACAGTCCTAAGAAAAACGTGTCAACGCACTCATTCGATTATACCAAAGAACATACAATAACTAAGATTTAAGAGAGAGCAGAAGACAGAACTACTATAAAGCCAAATACAGCTATCAGTCCAAAATTACAAACGCGAAAACAGAATCATCGAAAAAAATTGTACAGTTTCAACCGTATCGAATCCTTGGAATTGCATATATAAATCAGCAGCAAACGAGAACAAGACAACACATATACTATCGACCATCAAGAAAACAGACGTCACCTACATTAAAAACTTAGCAGAAACTGCAGCTATTATGATAGAGAAGTTTATTCCCGATGACGATGAATCAACAGATGAACCACAAAACTTGCAGACAAAGAATAGAAATAGATATAGACTTTCCTGACGATGTCTCATTTGCAATTAATGAAATCGAGTCAATATTATGATCAATGGATCCAAGAAAAACTCCTGGAGAAGACGGAATAAGCAGCGACATACTCTTAACAGCATTTCTCGGATTCATAACAACAGTTTACAACAAATGCCTAAAAAAAGGACGATTTCCTTTAATATGGAAACACTCAAAAATTATACCTATCATCAAACCAAGAAAAGAAACATCCGACGAAATTAACAAATTCAGAATAATCAGCCTCATAAACGTTGCCGATGAGGTACTAGAAACACTTCTAATAAACCGAATAATGCACCTCTACTCAAGAAACTTATTAAGCAGCAATCAATACGTATTCAGACCTCAGTCCAGCACAGTAGACGCAATTATGGAAGTGAAATAGTTCACAGAACACAGTCTACAGCAAAAAAAAAAAAAAAAAGACGTACTACTGATCTCACTCGATATACAAGGAGCCTTCGATGCTGCTTGGTGGCCAGTCATAATCAATCAATTAATATATTTAGAATCCCCTAAAAACTTACTGAACCTTACAAAAAATTATTTTTCAGACAGAAGAGCAACAATGACACTAAAAAAAACAAGTGTAACAAAAAAAAAAGTCAAACGAGGCTGTCCGCAAGGTTCCTGCTGTGGGCCAGGTTACTGGAACATCCAGTACGACTCGCTTTTAAGACTCCCTGTCACCACTGAAACAAACTTCATAGCCTTCGCCGATGATAATGACTCGGGGACGAGACGGCTTACAGTTAGAAGTAACGGCCAACGAAGAACTTCTTAAAATTGCAGAGTGGGCACGCGAGAAGAAAGTGACCTTCAATAGCACCAAGTCTAAAGTGCTCCACATCTCACGAAAAAAATCAAAACAACCTGTAACAGTGTTTCTAAACAGAGAAGTTCTCGAGGTAGCCAGTGAGCTAATATACCTAGGAGTAACAATAGACGAAAAATTCACCTTCAATAAGCACATCTCATATGTTGCCGAAAAAGCTTACAAATAGTAAACCTTCTAGCTAAGTCGGCAAGGATTAAATGGGGATTAGGCCAACGAGCACTGAAAACGATATATACCGGTGCTACACTACCAATGACATCTTATGCTGCACCTTCCTGGAAACATACACTAAAATCAAAGATAAACCCACAAAAACTAAACACAGTGCAATGCCTTATAGCCATACACATAATCAAAGGATACAGGACAATATCTTTCGATGCAGCTTGCGTTATTCCAGCTCTAACACCGATCTGCCTGAAAATTATCTTCTGTGAAAATTATCAAGCATTATCTCATATACGAAGTCACTTCCGGAAGATATATCGAAAGTTACAAAAGCGATCCAAATTGCTACGAACGTCCGCTTCACTACAGTAAGTGGCCTCACCCAGCAAAGAAACAAATATTAAAGAGAAGGAAAGCTCTGAAAGTGACGAATTCCAAATATACACTGACGGAAGCAAATCCGAAAGAAACGTCGGTTGTTCGTTCACTGCATACAACAGATAGTCCATAATACAAGAACGCTGTTCTAGACTGCATCTTCTCTGTTCCAACAACCAAGCAGAACAATTTGCTATAGTTCAGTCACTCACATATCTCCAGGAATTAGAACTCAACACCTTTCAGCAAAAGACAGCAACAATCTACAGCGATAGTAGAAGCACTGAGTAAAAGAGAGAGAGAGAGAGAGAGAGAGAGAGAGAGAAAATAGATATAGTATGAAATGCCACGTAATATAGAAATGGTTATGAAACATGATAACAACTTTATCTTCATGGAATGGTGCTCTAATTCTCCATATTTTAATTCAATTATGTTATCTTAATTAAGGAAACAATGATGAAATGAGATATTATTATTTACTAAAATAAAGAGCTAAAAGGCTTCACTTCGGCGTTGCAAAAATTACAAAAATCAAGTGAATATTAAATCCAGCATTATTTCAAAGCCGAATATATAAACAATAATAGTTTCGTATGACATTTGACCAGAGAGCTTACGAAAAATTCATCTCGTGGACGTTTCAAGTTCCTTAATATTGAAAGAGAGTTTTATTCTCTTAAGATTTCTGCCTACTCTCTGACGAAAACCAACCATTTTGAAACAGCTGTCAGGCCAGTGAAACTTTATCAAAATGGACCAACAAAAGGCAATTATATGGACGCTTGGGCATAGTGATCATTTCTCCTATAATGTCCCGCTAGGGCAACTCGTAAATGCCGGCGAGTGTATTCCCATAAGCTCTCTGGTCAGATTTCATACGAAACTTTTATAGTTTCTATATTCGGCTTTGAAATTATGCTGGATTTAATATCCACTTAATTTTTATTAGAGATATTATTATGATTATTATTACATGCACCCCTAATGGATCCAAGGAATCCCGATAAAAACCCCGAGTTTCCCGGAGAAAAATGCTGCTACCTCCATATGAGGTCGGCTAAAAAATTGATAAAGCTCATATAAAGATTCCTCCCATCGCGAAGAAACGAACTCAAGTTCTTTTCCAGTCGAAGGATGCAACGTACTGTCGCTCTTCATATGCGCTAAATGACATTTAGATGTTAGGATATCGCACCAATATATCTGATTAAACTGCAAGATGTCATCTTATATCTCACCCCCCCCCCCCCTATTGAGGGATACTTGTAGATTGTTTTGCCGAATTGTTCCGAAGACGCACAGCAGTTTAGCATGGTATTTAGAGGACGTCTCTAATTAATCTGGCCACTTAATATCGCAGACTTTGTTGGGCCAATGAAATATGGTATAACATAGTGTCTGCATAACATGGCATAGCTAGGAGGGTGGGGAGGGTGCAGTCCGCCCTGGCGGCACTTTTCACGTGAGACACTTTATTTTCGACGATTCTTCTATTTATGTTAACTTAGTAATTTTATTGCTTAATTAATAATTAGTGTTTAACAATATACTTCCAACTAAAATAAACATACGCATAGTGTTTTAATTTCTTTTCCTACGTCGTTTTGACTTTTTGTAATATTTTTGGTGTGTATGGAGAGGGGCGGCAAACTTCGGGATCTCCCCGGGCTGCAAAAGCTCTAGCTACGCCACTGCTGCATAACCATATTATCTGTAACGTTAGCTGGGCAAAAGAAAGACCTTATAATCTCGATATACTAGTCACTGACTAAAGGAACTTCTAGAAGCTTTGCAACTAATTCTCGTGTTAGCCGATCTTTCGAACAAGTAAGTGTTTTAACCCCTATCACAAAAGCTACTTCCTTTTTATGGCTTTTATATCCAGCTTGGTGCAGGGTCAGCTATGATTATGTGCCTGTGGGGGAAACCCCAACCGGCTTGTCACAGAGTCTGGCGCTAGGGGGGAGGACAATTTTTATGGCTATTGATGTATGTGTTCACCTCCATATGAGATCGGCTAACCCATCTTTAGTCGAAAGAGACCAGATAAAGGTTCCTCACGTCTTAGACGGGAATCGAATCCAGGTCTTTCCGACTCAAGGGCTTCGTCTGCACCGAGCGAGCAATGGAGGCACTCCCAATCACTTGCAAAATTCACTGCATAATTCACTATTTCATAAATTAATGGCAGTATTGAGAACATGACATGGCAAACAGTTGTCTGTTGTAGCCTCATGTACGTTTGTTTATGTATGTCTTGTAGCGATCAACAATATAAAAGAAACGTTGTCAACCAATTCGTACAAAAATTTAGGATCAGATAGCACCTCTTATTCCCTTTGGGAAATACAACGATACAGGGGATTTATTTCATGTTTATAAAATAATAACAATAATAAATCCTTTCGGGAATGGCTTTCCATTGTAGTAGTGCATATCATATTTCCTGTGCTAAAGATAAGCAAACTCCTAAAACTGTTACCACTGTCAAATATTGAAACTTCGGTTTTGTTAAAATAGAACAGTTTTGGGGTTGTTTTAGACTCGTAATGCAAATCATGCACACCTTCGATTTCGTCTTAATTATTATGATGCAATTTTGCATTTGTGAGTTTAGTATTTGCTAATGAAATCTAATAGAGGGGGCACTTCAGTAATTCGCGGGAGTTTTGCGTTGTTGAAAGTAACGTGTACCTTGTGTATATTGCTAATATGTGTGTTAAAATGTAGTAATATGTATAATATATAATTTCTGTGCATTAATGAGTGTATAAATATGACTGAGTAGTTATTGATGGCCTTTTCTCCCCCACCGCTCGTAATGGAATAATAAGCGATGTAGAATCTTAGTATTACAAATGTTACCTCTATTTTCACTTGATTTCAACAGTAGTAAGGTTTTATATTATTATTATTTATAACATATGGTTACGATTTCCCATTTTTAAAAAGCAAGATAGAATGAGCACAACAGAATATATGTGAAGTCTTTTCAGCGAAGAGGAGCGATTGCCAATTTCACCAAGTTGGTGACATTTATAATTTGTTACATTTTGCAAATATTTAACCATTGAATATCTAAACTTTATCCCGTGCTAGCTACTGCATCACTCGCAGGCGAAACCCTGCGATGTTAGTTATTCCGAAAGCTCAGTGGATAGAAATACACTAGCGTTGTGGAAAGCGGGAGCTACAAATCCCATATATTTCTTATGTTTAAGTAGTAATGGAGGGGTCTTTTTATGTGTCAACTTTAAAGGTTGATCGGGAAAGAACTCCCCCCACGAATGCTTAGTTATTTAGTTTCAAACGACAGCGAACTTTATGCAGCAGTTACCTGTGATATTTATATATTACTTTCTCTCGTGGTATATTTAAGTGGGCTATTTCAATTTATATTTCTTCTCTCTCTCTTTCACTGAATCTTTTCTTTTTAAATATACAGTTCTCCAACCTATAGACCGACTGTATCAGTAGTATGCAAGAAAGCATTTCTATAACACTTGCAAGGATGATACAACCCTTTGGTGGGAAAAATATTTTCCCAACTGCCCAGAATGCAAGAAATAAACCTTTAAGAAGGCTTATCAGTCGAAGATGAAATACTTTTAGAAAAGTGAATCAAGGTTGAGTTAGAATCAAACAAATATAGTTATGAAACCATATATTTATTTATTTTTAATGTAAATCCATTCCATGAAAAGTTATTAAACAGTCATACTGTAAGTGCACTGTGGTTTAGATAATCCAGTTTTACTGCTCTTGAGATCCAAACTGCATGTGTCGTCTGGCCTTATCTGCCTTTTTTCAAGAAGAAAGGTCCCTTTCACCACCATGTGAGACCAGCAGTGGTAGGAATTTGAGCACAATGTGTGTTTTGATTCATAATTTAGGACACCCAAAAAATTCTGTAAATTCCAATTGTTTATTGATTTTGACATAAAGTTATTGAAATAATTTTCAATATTTCTGAGTTGTGCTGAGAACTGTAGTGAAGAAAGTTTGGAGCTTTAGCACAATTGATAAAAGGGAAGGAGAGGATATACTGAAAACTTTATGGAGAACAGAACAGAAAAAAAAAAAAAAAAAAAAAAAAAAAAATTGTGCCACTACCCAGACACAAGGCTTTGATATTAAATAGAATATTATACATTGGTGGCACGTACTGGAGATGGAATTCACGTGATTATTCGAGTCAAATCCTCATATCAAAGAGGATGTATATCTGTGTTCTAAAATGATTATATAGAGTATGTGGATTTATCATTTCATTTTGTTGCATTGCATTTTGTTACTAATTAAGAGCATATTCACAGATAACAATGCAATGCCAAAAGTAAATTAAAAATAAACTTGGTCATTGCTTAGGAATATAGTACACTCCTTGAACCTTCAACCCCCACATACCTTAGGAAACCCTTACATATGCTACTGGTGCCACTATACCTATTGTGTGTGTGTGTGAAAAGAAATTGTGGGTCATTCAGAATTTCCAAAGATAATTTCAGCTTGCTTCTGCTACCTTTTTGTAGAACAAAGTCCATCTATATTATATATATATTTCATATTTGTTTGAAATATATATAAATGTATTTATATATATTTCAAATAAGTGTATTTTTAGCTGGCATAACCTAGATTGAATTGTTTGTGTTTGTACCTTTTGAGTAGTCAGCAAAAATTTAGATTTTTTTTTTTTAATGTATTGAGTGATTTTTGTATTCTTGGGAGTTTTTCTTTCTTTATTTTTTTTACTGTTTTAGTTATTTTTTTTCACAGAAACATTGCATAAATTTACTTAAGTATAAAGAGCTAATAAGCTTCTAATAAACTTAACAAACATAGTAATGTTTTCATTGCCGAAATGAAGCTTATTAGCTCTTTATACTTAAGTAACTTAATGGTTGCACCTGTTTGGAAAACTCGTTCGCAGAGTACATAAGTTCTTTTCGCTATACACTTTGGTATTAGGTCTAGCTACTCGCTGATGAAGCCTCAAAAAAGGCTGAAACCGGTCTGGGTAGCGACCTCCCTCCATAATGTAATAACAGCATACATTTCCTAGGAAATGTGTTTTTACATTATGAAAAATACCTAAGAATAGCGATCTGAACTTTACCACCTTTGCAACGAGTTGCCCTGGTATTGTACTACGTACTAGGATCACTTGCATTGGCTAACGCTAGTGTCGCCGATACTTTATAGTTTACTATATTCGGCAAGAAACTCTCTGATTTCAATCTTTGAGTTTCTTATTCGGTTTTAAAACTATGTGGGATTTAATATCCCCTTAATTTAAGTAATTGCATAAATATTATCAGGATTTCTTTGTTTCATATTTTAACACAGAAAGCATGACATGATTGGCAATATGCACTAATTTTTGTTGTCTGTTTTTCAGATATGTATGATACATTTCTAGCCTTGCTTGTAGCAGCACCTTTAGAATGATAACTCAAAAATATTTTAATAATTAGGCAAATTGTGTGTACGTGCATGTATATAGAGAGAGACAGACAGCAGTTGAATTCATGCCAAGTCACTCATTCTATCTTGTAATTTATTATTAATATTATTTTTTTTATGACTCCCACCCATGAAAGGTTGTAAATCTATAGTACATTAGTACTGTGGGTGGGCTAAAGATTTTTTCCATTTTTATTAATTTTATATATATTTTTTCCATAATTTCGTTTACTTTTTACATAATCCAGAAACTTTACTCTAAAGCCCAAACATGGAACTTTTATAAGCCACTTCAAGCTTCCAGTAAATGGGACAGTGTCTCACACTGAGAAATGGAATTTGTCCCTTACCTAAAGACAGTTGCAAGTACCCATGACTACAGCGGGATTTGAACCCACAGCCTGTTGGAGAGCAGATACACAAACCACTCAGCTAACCAGGCCAGAAAATCGCAGCTTGCTGTACACATCACCAACCCCCATCTGGGCAAATTCAAGATGAAAACATAATTCTATATCAAGTATACTCTACTGTACTATAGATTTAAAATCTTTGATGAATGGAATTGTCAATAAAGGGGGGGGGGGACACTATAACATGTAAAATTGAATTCTGATTGGTATGTTAGCTCTACATATTCGTTCTGAATCTATCACCAATTTTCATAGTCACCGTATATTTTTATAGGAAGACCATAGATTATGTTAGGATTTAATTGTCTCTTAAGCAGTAGATAAGAGAGGTTTATTTTTCTCATATTTGATGGCAAGCATCTTCCTGTTACAAAAATTGGATTTAAAAATGTATTTAGCATGTTATACCAGATTAAAAGGAAAAGTAAATATAAAAGAAAGAAAGAGAGAATATTTTTAGAAGCCTAGATCAAGAACTGTAATTCTTGACTAGCTGAAAATAGGTAAGGCTGGCAGGGTGGGTGAATCTAAATGTTAAAGACTCAAACTTTAAACCATGAACTTGTCAGGGTATGTTCCTCCCTGCTCAAGTTACTAAAAGAAAGAAGCTGGGTTAAAAACAAAAAAAAAATATAAAAAAAATTGCTTGTATGGTAGTATCTTTTGAATTTTTAAAATCTTACTCTGAAATAAAATCTACTTAACAATTTTAAAATTCATAGCAAAAAATACTTTTAAGTAATGTTCCAGAAATGTGACTTAGTTGCATCACTAAATTTTAATGGGGAAAAAAGTTTGGTTGGTTGTGTTTAAATTTTCTTATTTATTTAGTATATATACTAAAAACTCAAAAGAAATCACCTTGGACCCTCTTCATATGAACAATAATCTCAGCTATAATTTGCCTGACTCTTTCAGCTCTACTATAAGATACTGGAGATCGCATGGTTCCACACACGCACAAGTGTACAACAATAGAACTTTAACACGGACTATAGCTGAAGTTCATAATAACTGTAATTTACAGTCGAATATCATAACTTTATAATTGTATAGCTTTAGAGTGTCTCAATGTTTATTTCAGTGTCTTTTAATATCTTTCTATGGTCTTAATGCCTGATGAAGTCAATCTCGGCGAAACATGTTGCGTTTTCAAATAAATCTCAATTTGTTATAATTCTCGGGTTTATAGTCAGTTTATATTAAAAATGAATATATATATATATATATATATATATATATATATATATATATATATATATATATATATATATAGCTTATTTAGTATATATTTAATAAGTAAATATAGCTTAATTAGAAATACTGACTTCATCTTATTTTGCATTTAAGCGTATATATATTTTAATTTTCATATATGTTTTGATGACTATTTTATCTTGATTTCTTTTTTAGATGAAGTTATTATTGATTAGATAAAATCAATTCTTGATATGTTTTAAGTAATCTTTTTGATGAATGATTTTAAATTAGTTTTCTTTCATATCTTTAAAAGGTGAGAAAATGAAATGAACCAAATAGGAATGCCTGAAAAAAATACTTCTACAGAAGTGATGAACAATATTGAAAAAACAGAGGTCATAGACTTTGGTGATAACTTAAGCCAACTGATAGATACCGATGATGAAGAAGAAATATGTTATACTAGAAAAAAGAAGGTACGTTCCAGATAATTTTATTTATGAAGATGTGTGTGTGTGTATACACAGTCTTGCCATATATATTATTGTGTCCCATTTTTATTAAATTGTTTATTTTAAGAGTTTCCTTAAAGCCTTGCCTATGCGTGGCACGTGGTATCTCTGAGTCAAAAACGGATGGCCCGAGGGTTGAGCCAAAACCTATGTGGCTAAGCCTTCGTAACCAACCTCTTGTTAAGTCCTAAGAAAATTAATTTTTTTCTTCTGCGCCACTTAGGACCCTTAGATTAATTAGAGTATTAATCAAGAAGTTGTACAAAGATAACACAAGATATGCAGTTGTGACCTTAAATTATATTCTATAAATCTCTCGTCCAGATTCGTAACTATTTTTACAAATGGTGCATCGAATTCCATACAGACACAAATTTAATTAAAGAATAGCAAAGTTTATTAAACATAAGGTACATACAGCTAATTATACAAAGAAAAGCATCCATTCAAAATCTAGCTAAAGAATAAATCAAATCTATTAACACTAATACTTTCCACAGAAAAACCCATCAAATTCAATTACCCTTAATTACCTCACATAAGACATAAGTATCACACTATAATCTTATATTTAACAATCTATGTTAGCATTCACTCTTTAGGTTAAATCCTCTTAAACGTTCTTAGACATACTTAATATTCAGATTCGTATAGTGCTTATCCACTCACAATCTTCTACACAATAAATCTCTTTCCTATAGTCCTTTCTAATAACTATCTCTGAGTCCTTCGTTATTAAAGTTTTACATAACATTACTGTTTTGGGTTACACGCAAATCAAAGAACAAAATGTCTACTTATCTATACACAATGGTTCCACTCTCTCTTGTTGCACTGAACACCTTCGATTCCCTGGTTCTATATTATGGTTACAGTTTCCGATCGTCGATATGCTAATGCGATCCTCTCCTTGACCTCTTTTGTTACAGCATTCCGAACACGTACTTTCTTTGACGTTCCATGCGGCATAGCCTGCTGCTGTATCTCAGGATTTCCGGACTAGATTTCCCGCTGAAAACTGTCCGATCGCATGCTAGCGATGGACCTGGCATCCAGAGCTGCAGTCGACCACTAGGTGAAACTAAGAAACAAAAGGGGGAAGTTCAACCCTTTTATACCTCCTCCCTGCCGGCCATCACCGTAACTTTGGCCGTTCACCCAACACGTAGAATTCTCCGTCACATGTGTCTGACCTCATAATGTCCGATTCTTCCTGCCACCTCTTTTCACATCCTGCGAGCACGAGATTGCTTTGGGGAAACTGTCTGTCTCCCGAACTTTGAGCTTAAGTTTACACAGATTATGTTGGTCACTTTCTTGCATGTTATTTCGCATTGAAGGTAATATCACTTTTAAATCAGTATTAATATTATACGCTTAACATTGGCACATTTTTCTTACATATTCTTTTCTTTTACCAAGTAAATAATATTTCATTGAGATACTTTGATTCCTTCCTTTCATTTTCTTACTAATGTATTCGATATTAAAAGTACATAACTACACATGCCTAAATAACAAGCATAATTTTGTTTCTTATAGGGTGTTTGCTGTCTTAGACAATGATAAGTGGAATCTTAATATGCCAAGCTTATCAGGGTATAACAGAGGTTCCACCTTCAAGTAAAAAACTTAAAAATAATTTTTATTTTGTTTTTTTTCAAGTGTTCCTCACTTCAACTCTGGGGGGGGGGGATCTCTGATAGAGATCTCACCCTCTTCCCCCCTTTTTTTTTTCTTAGTATTAGGAACTGTTTCTATTATAGAAGAACCTTGTGCATCTCAGGTTATTTCTACCATTATCATGTGCCTTACTGTATATGCACTTTATCTCTCCTGAAGGGTTCCCCCTTCTAATGGGTCTGGGTCTTAAATTGTATCTGGGTTGCCTTGGTTCATCTATCCCATTTCCACTGCAGTACTCCTCTCCTCTCATTTTGAGGGATGTTTGATTGCTCAAGTTAGCCCTCTTCATGTATTCTCTATGTCAATTGTATTTATTAAAACAGTCATTAGTGATGGGATCCTCCTCTTCCTCTTGACAGTTATCCTTATCCCTTTCTCCCTTAGTGGGTTTTATGCTACTCCCCTTTTATGAGGAGCGTTTCCCTTCTCCCCTGTATACACTTTCCAGTGAATCTCCTTGACATACTAGTCTACCTGGTCTGGTCCTATAAAGCTTTAACCGGTTTGAGTGGACTACTGAGGTTTTTGCTCGCTTGGATCTTTCCCTTATCTTAAAGGTTACTGGGGATAATTTTTCTAGGATCTCATAAGGGCCGGCTGCATTTCTTCCAAACTTACCCCCTTTTTTTGTTCATATATCCTTGTTCCAACAAGACAAGATTCCCTGGATTCAGTTGCTTATACTTTCTCAGTTTGTTTGCATAATCTCTTGCTCGTTGGGAACAATTTTTGCTAGAACTGACCACCATTTCATAAGCCATCTTATTTTCGAAGACCAAGCTGTTCAGATAGTCGTCGATGTCTGGGAAACCGGAGTCTACGCGAAAATCTCTGAAATCACTCGGAAAGCCGGGTTCAAACCTATAAAGAACCACCGCAGGGGCCTCTTTAATGGCAGTGTGCAAAGCGGTTCTGCACGCAAATAATGTGTGTGCTAAATAGGCATCCCAATTAGAAATATGATTGTTGGCTAATTTTGATAGGGTAAGTTTTAACGTTCTATTCAATCGTTCACACATCCCATTTCCTTGGGGATGGTAAGCAGTGGTGAACAGCTTTTTAATTTTTAGCAACTTGCACAGCTGTAGCATGACTTCAGCTGTGAAGTCGGAGCCTTGATCAGAAAGGAGGGTCTCTGGTGTCCCATACCTAGAAATGATCAGCTTAAAAAATTTTTCCGCTACAGTTCGAGCTTTGGGGCAATTGTCTGTCCCCCGAACTTTGAGCTTAAGTTTACACAGGTTATGTTGGTCGCTTTCTTGCACGTTATTTCACATTGAAGGTAATATCACTTTTAAATCAGTATTAATATTATACACTTAACATTGGCACATTTTTCTTACATATTCTTTTCTTTTACCAAGTAAATAATATCTCATTGAGATACTTTACAATTCTTTCATTTCTTTTTCTTACTAATGTATTCGATATTAAAAGTACATAACTACACATACCTAGAAAACAAGCATAATTTTATGTTTCTTATAGGGTGTTTGCTCTGTTAGACAATGATAAGTGGAATCTTAATACAAGCTTATCAGGGTATAACAAACACACACACACACACACACACACACACACACACACACACACACACACACACACACACACACACACACACACACACACACAGTCTTGCCACATATATGTCTGCACGGTTAGCCTAGTGGCTTTGTGCTTCGCAACCACATGCCTAGGGAAGAGTTCGATTCCCTTCGAAGATGTGAGGAACTTGAGGATCTTCCTCAGGCATAGCCAAGTTAGCCAGTCTTGGGCGTGGGCAGTAGGGTTTTTTCTGCCAGTTTATCTGGCATTTTTCATCCTGCAAGCAGGCAAACCGGCCCTGTGAACATACTCTTCTACAGCCAAAAAATATATCCTCCCCAGCGGCAGACTAGGTGAAAGGGCAGCTGGGAGTGGTACTAACAAGAAGTCACATCTAAGTAACATGCGGACCCTGCATAGGAAGCGTGAATAACGCATAGTGAAAGAAGATGTCTTGCTTCTTCTTTCACTACATATATACGTTCACTATATGTATATACGTTCACCACACACACACACACACACACACACACACACACACACACACACACACACACACACACACACACAGTCTTGCCATAAATACTGTTACAACGTCTGCACACTCCAACTCTGCCCATAGAATTGCATGAGGCTGGTTCTGTTAGTGGCACTGTGTGCAGCCAACATTTGCAGGTTTATCAGTAGAGAAAGAGATGCCTAGCTGTTTGGGTTAACATGCAATGGGGAGATTATGAGGACCATGTAGTTGTAATAGAGCACTTCAAAAGGTTGGAATGCAGCTTCCTGTTATTTTCAGCATGCTAAAACACTTGGGATCAGTAGGATATTTGTTGATCAGCCTATTAACCATTATAATGATACAGAAGATGTATCTGACCATCAAAGAAGAGGTTGATTTTTTGTTTTGTATTTGGTGACTTAAACATTAAAACTTGAGCTTTTTCTTGGTTTTATTTGTTGACCAGATATTTGTAAATGATATGCCTGAATTGTCAACAAGTTTCACCAGCTATTCTGTCTGGCTTCATCAGGACAAGTATAACGGTACACTCTAACATTTAAAAAAGAAGAATGGAGTAACGCAGTCAAATAAATTAAAACTGACGTGTAACATCATAAGCACGGAACGTGGTGTATCAGTCATTGTTTATTGAGCGTGTTATATAGTTTTTAGCGAAATAAAATTCTGGTAAGCTGAGTGAACTTATTAGGCTTTTCCAGATGTCTTTCAGAATCATTCCTTGATTTCTGTTTAGATTTTCTCCAGAGCAGAGCACAACCGTGGCTTGTTTGAAGTTTCTACATCGAAAATCTTCTATATAAGGCATGGAACTGTTATTCCAATTGATGGTGTGGTTAGAGATCCTGATGTATCTGTTCTGTTGTTGTTCACGTCTCCTATATGTTCTTTTTTTTGAATTTCCAGGCTTCTTGATGTTTGGCCTATGTAATTTAATCCACAGGAACATGGGATGTTGTATACACCTGTGTATTTGAAGAAGGCATTAATGTCCTTTGGAGATCTTAAAATATGGTGTATTGTTTTGAGTGTTACTTCGTTCTTCTTTTTTACTAGTAAATGTTAGTGTGTACCATTATACTTGTCCTGAAGAAGCCAGACAGAATAGCTGGTGAAACTTGTTGACAATTTGTGCATATCATTTACAAATATCTGGTCAATGAATAAAACTAAGAAGAAGCTCAAGTTTTAAAGAACAGGTTGCCCATTCTGCATTAGGATGCAACAGCTTGTAAGGGCTGTGAAGGCACACCTTCGCTGTAATCTTGTGAAAACTCAGAAAGTGATGTCGTGAAACATTGAAGTTTCGCAGAGAATGATGTCACATGTACTAACTGATGACCTGGGGAGTGAGAGCCTATTGTCGTTCTACTGGGCACTTTCTAACACCACATTTTATGCAGCAGAGGATGATGAAATGAAAGGCACTTTTCTAGTAGTATGCAAACAACAGACACAGAGATATCATCTTTAGAGATGAGAAAATTTTCACCATTGAAGAGTTGTTTAACCATCAAAATGATTAGTATATGCCCTGGATGTGTGCACCACACGTGCCATAACACTAAGGATTCAGACAGGACATCACCCCACATCAATGATGGTTTGGTGTGTGTGTGTATAGGGGGGGGTATTCAAGTTGTATTTCTACAAGAAAGGGGTTAAAGTGTATTAAGACACTGTGCTGGAACCTGTGGTACAGCCACTGAACAACACCTTGTCTTACGGTAAGCAGTAGACCTTCCAACAGGACTCAACTCCTGCACACAAGGTGAGGACCACACAACAGTGGTTGGAGGAAATGCATATCACCATCTGATCCATCTGGAAGTCTCAATCTGAATCCGTTTGACTTCAAATTGTGGTCGGAGCGTGAGAGAGTAGCCTTCAAGAAATGGCACCCCAGCATCACCATCCTGAGGGTGGATTTGTAGTAAGGAGTGGCACCATTTCCATTGGATGTTGTGTATGCTAACATTGATATGTGGCTTAACAGACTTTGGGCATGCATGAAGGCAAAAGGAGACATTTCAAACATAGAGTGCTGCTATATGCATGTTATACATGTTCTTTGTATGTGCTGAAAGCTGTAAGCAATTTACTGATAATATAAAGGTTTTTGCACTGTTCAAGTTGTAACAGTATTTATCCACTCTGATGCATAGTAGTTTCCACTATAATTATATTATAATTTTGCCAATGCCTCTATTTGATATGTATAAAATTTACTTTTGTATATACCAGTAGTGTGATATTACCATCTGAAAATATAATTCAAAATATTTGTGTAATCTATTGTAGAATTTTCCATACATCTATGCAAAAAAATCTAGCTTTTTTTTTTTTTTTACTCTGAATGGAAAGTATGACGTAAATAAGATGCAATTATCCCTACACCCTTGCAATTGGGAATTTGAGTAGTTGTAAGAAATTCACAATATGGAATCAATAAAAGAAATGCTCTAGGAAGTTTATGCAATCATCTTTTATTAGTCATTTTTGGCTTTCAAAAAATGCATTGCATTCCTGTTAGGGGGAAAGCCCCATGCTGGAATAAAAAGCATAAACTATTCCAGTATATTCAACAATCTTTTATGAAAACAGGTTGCTTTTGTTATTTTTTTATAATGTAAAGTATAAAGTGAAAAAAAAACAACAAAAAAAAAAACATATTACTCTTCAACCTCACAATCAGGTCAGATCAGATGCATGCGTATTTTAAGAAATGCATAATTGTAATTCTAAACTAATAATAGACCTAACCAGATAGGCATAGTCTCTGAAAATCCAAGTCCATCTATCGGTCATTTATGAGGTTTTGCCAGACAGCACTGTTTTAAGCTTTCGATTCTCCTGTGGTAAACAGGAATTTTTGTGTGATGATCTACATTTTCTGTCAACTTTTATTACTTCTATCAACAAACAGGTGCCTTTCTACCCCTGAAAGGAACCAGTAGATCAAAGAACTACCACTATCATGTAGAAATGAACTAATAAAAATAACTGTAAAATAAATAACATTTATTCACTTAAAAATGAACTAATAAAAAATAACTGTATGAGTTCTTAGGAGCTCATGACTATAATTGGTTCAGTTTGAGTTTGCATTTCTAGAATTACGCATGCACCTAATCACAAGGCTGCAGAGTTGGTGGCATCTTGGCATTTAAAATAAAAATACTTATGGCTTTTGTAGATCTTTATACCTCATGGAACATTTTATGCTTTTTTAAATCAACACAAGGCATTTTATCCTTTCATCAATCTAATCTGATCGGAAAGTTATTATTGCATTGGCACCTACATGAAATCATAAGACACATCATTGGAGACCCAAACTATCAATACAAAATTTATTGTACCTCTCTTTGGAACCATTAATACCTTGTATTAATGGTTTCAAGGCACAAAGCACTTACAACTGACTCAGGCAGTCATTCCATTTATTCACCATTCTCCATGCAAAAAATCTAGTCCTTGCTCACCACACTCTTACCCAACTTTCAGGGATTATCTCTTGTTCTGCTCCCTATAGTGCTGAAACGTTTCCCCTACATGAATCCTATAAAATCCTTTAAGTAACTTAAATGTTTCTATGATAATCCTCCCCCTTTTTTTTCCCCTATCAACCAACTTTTGTAATCCACAAACCCTCAGTCTGTCTTCATAGATTGAGATGACCAGATATAAGTACAGTTATTCAGATATGATCGTATTAATTCTTTATTAAGAGGAATGATAACTCCCATATCTCTGCTTGTTAGTGTTTTCAATAACCAAGTAATACTGTGAGCTACCCTGTCCACTTCAGCAATATGTCCTCTAAACTTCAACTCTATCTACTACTATCTCCAAATCCCTGGCTTCATCAGTTTCCTGGAGCAATTCCATCAATGTGGTACATAGCTTGTATTCTTTGTATCCCAAAATGTATAACTTGACACTTTTCCACATTAAATTGACATCTATTATGTTTTGCCCATACTCAGCCTATTTAAATCATCATTCAAGTTCTCTACATAACCTTCATTAACTATTATTCTACCCCAACTTTGCATCATCAACAAACAACTGAACATCTCCCTTTAAATTATTTACCATATCATTTACATACAAATTTTAGCAGTGGTCCAAGCTCAGAACCCTGCAGCACACCACTAGTCACCTATTTTCTCCTGGATTCTGCTCCTCCATATACTACTGTTTTTGGTATCTGTCCATCAACCACCCTTTATATCACTTTATATCACTAATTTCATATCCATTCCTGTTTGTTACAGTTTGCGTAATAGAATTCAATATGGTACTCTGTCAAACACCTTTGCGAAATCCAGCAATATCCTCGTGTAACCATTGCCTTTATCCAACTTAGCTGTCACTCTATTATAAAAAGTTAGTAGATTACTAAGGCATGACCAACCCTTCACAAGCCATGCTTCTCCTCATAGAGTATCATATTCTTATCCACTCATTCTCTTTTTGACTAACCTTTTCTAGTACTTTTACCCCACTCATGAAATACTGATTGGTCTATAATTTGCTACCACAGACTTAGATCCTCCTTTATGCAAAGGAATTATTTTGCTCTCCTTCCGCTCTCTTTCGACTTTGCCAGTAAAACTTAAATTAAACAGCCTAGTTAAAGGCATTGCCAGTTCGACTGCACATTTCTTTTAAAATGAAAGCTGATATCCCATCCAGTCCCACAGCTGTATTTGCATTTGGATTCTGCAATATCCTAAGTACCTCCAATTCATCAACCTCTGTTGTAACATCATTCCCTGTCACCTTGTCATAGCAATATCTTCACTTGGATGATATACTTGCAAAATTATCACTGAGTAGCACAACAATTTCGTCTGCCTCTGTTGCCTCTCTGCCATCTGCACTTATTAAAGTTATCTTTTCCATAGTTATCCTTCTTCCTCCTATTTGCCACATAATGAAAAGACTCGGGGATATCCTTTCACCTGTTCATCTAATTTCTTCTCGTAATCTGATTTTGCCTTCCTTACCATGCTGGTCATCTTTCTTGCCTGATCCTTGTACTGTTAATGAGTCAGCTGGTCACATTTCTCCTTATATACCTTCGACAAGCTGCATGCTCAGTGTATGATAATCACCTGCATTATAGTTCTACATATACTCTATTTATGTGTTCTTTAACATAAAGAGAGCCACAGACTGTCCACACTCACTGTGGTTTGTTTTGCATTTATTTATATCATACTTGATAAGTATTTCATTCATATATAATTTATACATTTATTAATTAAGTTTGATTATGTTATCCAGCATCATGCCCGCGTATTGGATGAAGATGATGATGATGATGATTTTGTTAATGAGAATAACAAAAATGGAGTAACCACAGATCATTTACAAGAAAGAGGCAGTTCAGAGGTAATAAAGAAGAAATATCTTTTTATCTGTTGAAAAGATTTTGATTTTCAAAGGAAAATCTTTTTGCAAAAAATTTTGCAGTTTTTATTTTATGCAGTATTTAATACCCAGAGTATCAAATGTAGTAGGTCACAGCCATTCTGAGATTGGGGGGGTTCACATAAAAAAGATGCATATATAAGCCATTTGAAATAATTTTTACTAATACAAAAAAGTGCTGCTTATGATATTTAGTCATAGTATTAATTTTTATGACTTATTGCATTGATGACACTTAACTTTTGTAGCAGAGGAAGCTGTATTTAAAATTACTGTAATTCATTTATAAATTATTTTACTCAATATTTGTTTATCCAGTAAGTTTCATCTTATATTGCTAGAAAAATAATTTAAAAAAAAAGTTTTTTATTTAATTTTTTGTTTTTATTACTAAATGATTTTTTAAAAAAAAGTATCAATCTAAGAATCTCTATCAGTTAAAGTTTGAACTTTATAAACTTTATATTATGCAATGATAATAATAGTAATATATATGAATCAATTTATATATTCCTTAACAATTAATTTACAAAGCAATGGATACATATGGGAGAATTATTTGATAGATACATATTATTATTGGAATGGGCTTCATGATATTTTAATAACAATTTTGTAGTAATCATATTCACTGTTTTGACAATACACACATTTAACTTATTCCTAGAAAGGTTTTTTAAATAAAGATGTTAGTTTTTTTTTAAAGAATTTTTTTAGAATTGTTATTGAAACACTGGACTGACAACAAGAATACTTACACAGTAATAAAAATTTAAAGGAAGTAAATGTATTGCTAAATTATTTTAAGTATTATTTATTTCATCAAAAGGTATCACTATGCTATAGACTTGCATGTGTCACATGAAGCAGGGGGAAAGTCTTGCTGGCATTTTACTAAATTAAACACATCAACTTCTGCTCACGTGCACACAACAAACACACACACACACACACACACACACACACATACACACAGTAACATTTGTAGATGGTGTATTTACCACACAGATACATAGTTTTGATTTTTTGTGTGTAATGAAACTTTTGCCTGATAAGTTTACTAAAATATCTTTCAGTATGATAATATTCAGAATTAATCCCTAATTCAAATATTTAATTTCAGAGTGAAATAGATTTGAAAAGTCTACTTGTTTGACCCCTAGAGCAAGGGTTCTAATTTATGTAATCCACCTTTGCTGAGTGGAACTTGCATAAAACAAACATGAAAAAGAAAAGCTGAGCCTTCAAACACATAATTTACAGATCTACCAGGTTGTTCAGTCATTGTTACTTTCAACTTTCAAATGCTTCCCTGGCATCAGTCAGGACAGTCTTGGGAAGTTCACATCTCTGTTCACCATTTGGAAGAATGATGGGACAGTACACCTTATCATGTATGTAATGTTGCAACCATTATAGGGAATACACATCCCCATAGTAGTGGTAGAAGTGTAGGAACACAAAGTTCACATCCTGCTTTATATTAAAGGAGGTTTACTCCTTTTGCTCTGAAGATTGGCATTGAGGTGTGAGTTTAGATTCAGCAAAGATATAGCCATCATCATTCAACAGTTTAATTAACAACTATGCATATATATGCACATGCACACACACAAATGACTTGGTTAACTTTTATATATATATATATATATATAATATTTACAATTTTGCTGTAATCAGACTTCGTGTTTCACACATTCCTTTTTAACAATGCTTCTTTTAGACTTAATCTACAATAATTTACCTTATTTAGCTTACCTCTAATATAATTTGTTAGTACAGGCAAAGTTCTGTTTACACAAAGTTACTTATACACAGCTGCACGTACATAACACATGATAAAGAAACATTGGGGAGCAGTGAAGGAATAAGTTCTCTTCATGTGAGTACAACTTCAAAAAAAAAAGAAATGGTTGCTGAATAGTTCTTTCTCCATTTTTCTTCATCTCTTGCTGCAGTCTACGTGTATTTCCTCAGTCTGTGGTACACATTGCTACTTCCTGTGCCGACTTCTTATCTATGCAGGGATAATTATTTTTATTCTTGTATGTCTACTTCTCTCCTGGTCTTTTCTTCTATTCTGACATCTTCCACCTTCTTCTTCTGTTGCATAGTGCTCCATACTGTTCTTTACTATCTCATTATACAGTTTTCTTACTGCTTCCCTGAATCATCTATTCCTCTTTTGTTTTTATTCTCTCTGCTTGAGGGGGGGGATCTGCCTTACTACATCATGAAGAAAATTTTGACTTCTTGGTAGAACCCAGTCAGGTAGAATCCAATCATAGCAATGTTATAAACCTATGATTGGGTTCTAATAATCTTGTATCATAAAAGCTTTTATTTTTATATTTATTTATTTTTTATATACTTGGTTAGGGAACCCCCCCATACACACACACATACACACAAATGTGCCCATACAGTTAACAGACATATACTATTAGTTGGCATTAAATGGTATCATACAGATGGTGGATTAAGTAGTGTAGATGGTAGGCTGAGGGGTATATGATGAATATACCTGTGATGAATTCTTGGACTCCATGGAGGTGTCATATAATGTTTAATAATAATGATAAAATATGATATTAAAACAAAGTTTTAATTTAAATTTTGAACTTCTTTCTCAGAATCTGTTAAAAGTAAAGAGCCTACATTTTGGATGAATTTATTTTCTCTATAGATCAAAGAACTCACTGATTTTTTTTCAAAATCATATATGGTAATTCAAATTAACAAATTGATTTCAAATGATTATTTGTATATTTATTTATTTTTTAATGTTCATTGAAACATATTTGCATTTTCAGAAAATATACTCAGTGTGCGAATTTGTTTTTTTTTTTTTTCAGGTTTTACTTTCCAATGTTATATCAGATATTGATGTATCTGATTACAAAAGTCTATTGTTAAATCAGGAGCAAAAATTCACAAACAAAGTGCAGAGTGAAGGTTTTAGAAACTTTGAAGGTGATAAAATTACAAGGAAGTGCCCAAATGGTTTGCTTGATTCGGAAATTAGCTGGAATATTCGCCATCAGAAAGAGAATAAAGATAAGAAATGTTCAGAATTAATGGTAAGAAGGACAATTTCAAGAGATCTCTTTGATTCATCGGAATCAGATCACTCTAATGATGAATTATCACCGATGGGAATGAACATAAATCCCTCTATGGAAACAAAAGTTGACAGTTTGGAGTCCTTGAAAATTGCTGTTTCTCCTGATGATATTGAAGAATCTAACATAGAAAAGTCACTATTAAAAGTGAGTAATAAATCTGAAAATGTAAAAGATGCAGAATATTTAGATCCCATGAAAAATGAGAATCAAATTGAAGATACTGCTGATTTAGAAAAACATGGTGAAGACAAAAATGCCATATGGAGTAACAGAAATGAAGTACAGATAAAAGAAACCAGAGATAAAAAAAATTTCAGAGAAATAGAAAATAATACTACATATGTATATCCCAGTGATCTTTTTGATTCTGAAGGATCTGATGAAGAGTTGCCACTAAGCAAATTGAAAAGTAATGAAAATAAAGCAGTAATAAATGATTCTCACATAGAGGAAGTTGATAAACTTAAATTATGTAAAAGTCAAATCACCGAAAAGCCCTCCACTGGGTTTATTGATTCTAAAACATCAGCTGACTCTTCAGAAGAAAGCAAAATAGAGGAGAATTGTTTTGATAAAGTAAATAATGAGAATGATAAACTACAAATTAATGAACCACTTAAAAGGAAAAAAAAATCTTTGCACAGTGAACAAACCCTGAAGTTCCAGAATGAAAAGAAAGAAGAAATGATGCAGATACGCAGCGAGCGTCAGAAAAGAATGAGGGGTAATATGCTTTATTTATCTCACTAATCATAGTTGCATACTTTCAGTTGATTCTTAAAAGTAGTTGAAAATATGTGTTTGAAAAATTGCAGATATTTTTAGCAGCAGTACTAAGTGCCATGGTTTGGGATATATTCAAATAAATTCCAACAAAGATCTTCAAACATATGAATGTTTGTTTTATCCATCTAGTATTGTTCATTAAGGTATACAATTTGGTCTTGCATCTATATAGTCAACTCTCATTATAGAGAACTTAGGGCCACAAGAACAGTTTGTTAAAGTGAATTTTCATTAGCACAGCATTTGTTTATGGGGAATCAGTTAACTGTTTCAGTAATTTGTTGTAATGAGTGCCTGTTGTAACATTGTTTGCTGTAGTGAGAGTTGACTGTAATATCAAATATATAAAACTGAATATTAATGGAAATGCCATTTCATATAATTTTGTTATAAAAATAATAAGGTGTATATGTATGTTTAGCTTATCTTCTTGTAATTTAAATACTGGATGTGAGAAAGGAACTACAAGATATTCTGTAGATCTCGATGAAATGATTTAACTGATCCTCATTCACTACAATCTGGGTGAATGCTGAACTTCACTGAAGTTTGTTAGGTCTGCTGCAACAAAATCAGCTGCCTGCATTATATAGGCCAGCTATTCACAGTGTGAACCAAGGCAGGCAGAAATTAATACCAAAAAAGGCTAAGCCTCTGTGGCACTAGACACCACTAGGTGATAACTAAATTTTACTGACTGGTATTATATCTTGCCTAGTAACACTGCCACTTATTGGACACATGAAGTGACCAATAAGTGGTAGTGTTACTAGGCAAGTAACAGTTACTAGTGGTAGTGTTACTAGGAAAGTACACCGGGGCTTTTCAGAACAAAGCCCCAGTGTACTTTCCTTCATTTCCTTCTATTTTGGTGACTTCTAATATTGAATAAACAAGAAGTTTACAGATGGTTAGGTTGGAATTATCTTTTTCATCCAACATTGGAGGACATTCAAAATAGGATCTGATAATAAATTGTTCCTACTGATAATTGATTAATTTGTTCTTAATTAAAACTGATAATTAGTGCTTGTGTACTGTGACATTGGGGTCTGAAGATACTTGATTTTTACTCCTATGGAGCTGCATTGCATGACCACTTTCATCCTTGTGTTATCTGACTTAAGTCTGATGGCCTTCATGATTGCAGTGTTCTACTTTTTGATATTTTTTGCAGTTGTTACAAGCTGTAATGTAAGCTGAGTGAGAGGCTGGAGTTTTTGATTGGAGCCATTGGGGGATATGTTGAAGTTTTAGTTTGAACTGCTTTGTCACAATTGTTGCAGAACCAGGGCTTGGATAAAGGTCAAGGATTTTGAATGAAGTGAGGAATAAAAGCACTCATACAAGTGCGAATAATTTCTGTTATTAGATTGGAGCAGAAGCCAGGATCAGCAGTAACCAGACATGGAAACGATGCATAAAAGTCCCAAAGGTCATCCCATTTGGCGCTGTTGTATTGCCACAGGATAAGAGGCAATTAATAACTGAGAAAAGGCTGATCTGCAACAAAGGAGACATGGACAAGATTATGGTCAGACTTCCCAAGTGGAAATCTAATATCAACGGTGTATTTTAAGGGGATCCTCTTCATTCTAACAACACTTTGGACCTTTTCTTAAGTAGGTCCCCCATAAAATACACCGTTGATATTAGATTTCCACTTGGCAAGTCTGACCATAATCTTGTCCATGTATGTTCATGGATAATTTGTGTTAAATCATTGCTGATATTACACAATTTGGCTTCTTTAGAACTTTATCTGTAAAGTTGGAGAAGGGAAGCCAGTCAGAGCTCTGAATGTTCAAATTGTTGAGGAAGATTTTCTCATTGTTAGGGATAATTAGATTGTATATGATCAATAAGGTAGGAAGATCTTGATCATATAAAGAGGATTCTAGGTCCACTAACCTTCATCATTATCAAATTCCTGACAAGTACTCTCAAGGGGGTGTACAGGATATGATAGTACTACATGAAAAATTTACATCATTACTAATTTCCTATCTACAATTTTCCTCCAAATCAATCTCAAGACTCCAACATTATCAAATCTTATATTTCTATCTTCTAAGGCACTTCTTTTACCGCATCGATCTACATATCTCTTGGTCTTCCTCTAGGTCTTTTTCCTGCCACAACAAGTGTTCTCTGCCAGGTTGGCAGAGAACACTTCTTTTGCTAATCTTTCCTCTCCCATTCTGTTTAAGTGACCATACCACTGAGATTTACTTTGCCAACACATTCCTGGATGCTAACAATGACAAGTTATTTCCTAATATCCTTGGTTTTAATATGATAATGCCATTGATGCCATCTGTTCATATCCCTAATCTTTCTCAGGACTCTCATATCTTTGGTCTCTAGTCTTTGGTCATGTGTTTTACTTCTAACCCAGCTCTCAGATCCATAAGTTAAAATTCATTTGAACTGTCTTGTATACAACTAATTTAGTGTTTTGACTAATTCTCTCTTATTCCATATAAATTTATTATTCAATTGACTTCCTACCATACCAGCTTTGTTGATTCTGTTGTCTATTTCCATATTTAATTTATCATCTTCACTAAAAATCGTGCCTAAGTAGTTGAAATGTTTTACTTGTTCAATAGGTGTTCTCCATTCACAATGCAGTTGATATTTTCAATGCCTCTGCCTATTTTCATTGTCCTTGTCTTGTTATTGCTGACCTTAATACCATTTCTATTACAACAGTTATTCAATTTAGTCAGAGAATCTTGTAGACTTGTAGTGGACTTATTCAGAAGCATAACATCCGCATAAAGCAAAAAGCCGACATTAACATCTCCAATTTTGATATCAGATTTAATACCACTTTCCTTCATAATGTGATCCATATAGATAATGAATAACATAGGGGATAATATACATCCTTGTCTGACGCCAGATTTAACACTAAACCATCTTCCTGTATTTCCTTCAATTCTAACTGCTGACTTACAACCCAAATAAAGACTAAGTATTGCTTTATATAATGCCCCCACTGACACCATACAGCTGTAACATTTTGAATGGCTTGGCACCTTTTCATATGCCTTTTCCAGATCTACAAAACTTAAATACAGATCTTTGTTATATTCCCATGATTTCTCAACTATTTGTTGTAAAGTGAAAATCTGATCCTGACAGCCTCTATTTTGCCTGAATTCAGCTTGTTCTTCACGAAGCTTTTCTTCCACAAACCTTCTCAACCATTTCTCAAGTATACTTGCATATACTTGAGAAATGGTTGAGAAGGATTACCAGGAATACTCAGTAGGGAAATACCTCTGTCCAGGCCTTCTGAACTATGCAGTACAACCACTGTAAGACTTTTATACCTCCATACTTGAGCATTTCTGTTCGAATATCATTTACTCAAGTTGAATTGCCACATTTCAGGCTTTTGATGGCTTTTTCTACTTCAAGTATGGATATGTATTCCTGATTGCATGCCTGTTGAGTGTTTTTTATCCACTGTACTGTCCTCTTGATTCATGTAGCAATTATTTGAAATAATTACTCTATACTTCAAGGATGTCTTTTTCTCCTATTTTCATGTCACTTTTATCATCTCAATTCCTTTTACAGCACTCTTTCCTCCATTTCTGAGCTTCTTCAACAACGTCCAGAATAATTTGCTACCTTCTTGATATTTATTTTTTATGTTCTTACCAAAGTCTTCCCATGACTTTTGTTTAGCTAGTTTTATACAGTGTTTAGCTTTCTTACACTTGTCTCTGTATTGTCTAAGAGCACAAGCTGACTTATTTGCCATGAACTTTTGGTATGCTTTCTTCTTTTGCTTCACTGAATCTTTAACTTCCTATGTCCACCATGGAGTTTTGAGTTTCTGTCCTTGCAGATAACCTCACCACATGCCTCTCTGGCTGAATCAATCAATGTTTTCTTCAGTGCTTGCCACTGAATCTCCATGGTTTGTTTCTTTTTTTTGTCAAACTCTTTCATTTTTTCTTGAATAATGTTTGTGTATTTTAGTCTGCAGTTCACATCTGAGAGCTGCTCAACTTTTATTTGCTTTAAAATTTTCTTACATGTTCTTCTTTTCAATGTGAAATTCAATTTTAGTCGTGCTCAAGACTAAATGGTGATCACTTCCAATTTCAAATCTTCTGTACACTCTAGTGTCCTGGACAAGTGAGAAAACATCACTATCAACAATAAGACTTTTCTTATTCCTTGCCTCATCTCTCCATGTGAATTTGTGCACATTTTTATGTTGGAACACTATGTTAGTAATAACTAGTTCATGTCCTGAGTAGAAACCCAACAGATATTTTCCATTATTATTAGCTTTGCTCTTTTCTCCAAATTTTCCCACAACATTTTTGTATATCTGACAATCATTTCCTACTCTGCTATTTAGATCTCCAACAAGGACCAACTTTTCCTTTTTCATTGTGTCAGTTGCTTTCTCTAAAGCCTCAAAAAAATTCCTGCACTTCTACCTTAGTAGAACCTTCTGTGGGACCATAGTCACAGGTAAGTCTCATTGTCCAGTTCCCCATTCTGATTTTTGCCCACATCACTACTTGAAATTGCCTGCCATTTTAAGAAGATTAACCTCATATTTTGTGTTGAGTACTATGGCTATTCCTTTTCCTTGATTGTCATTGCCTGAGTACAACATTTTGTATTTATTGCTCAGAAATATCTCACCAGTTTTTGTCTTTTTTGTTTCAGTCACCCCTATTATGTCGATCTAGTACTTATCCAGTTCTCAACTAGCTCCATTTCTTTGCCATTTAGGCTTCTTATGTTGATAGTACTGATCTTGAACTCTGGTGATATTGAGTTGGGGTGTGTTTTAAGATTTGTTCCAGTAGGTCACTTTTCGCTGGTTCCCCTGGTGAAAACAATGTGGGCTTGTTTAACTGGGCGATGTCCCAGCCAGCATGCAGTTCTGTCATGTACCATCATTTTGTATTGTGGTTTAAGCCAATAAGCATACAATTTGGTTGGCTAATCAAATTGCCAGCCCATCCTCGTTCGTTCAGTATCCTGGTAGATACCTAACAGGGTGCACCATGAGAAGGTGAGGATTGGTCAGAAGCCCTGGTCGGTTCTCTGCATTCCTTTAAAGGCTATATGGAGGTCTCCTCTCAGTTATACAGCTTTGACCCTTAAGCATTCCATCCAATAACCTTTGGCATGGGATATCAAACCTCATAGAAGCACAGGTTCCACCCTTGTGAAAATCATCATGGTAGATGTGATGAGGAAAGTTGAGTTGACAAATTGTGGAGGTGGCCAATTGTGGGTTCAGTGATAAATTGTATATTGGGTTTGGATGACCGTATAGGTGGTGGTGTACATAATTGATATTGAAATGACATTAAGACCTCTGACGTTAGTGAAATCAATATATGGAAAATTTCTTTTATTGTGAAGAAGTGTGAGATTAGGTTTGTTTTTTGAGTGTATTTATTTATTTATTTTTGCATTTTTAAAAGTGATTTTGATGTGTTCTGTAATTTTTATTTATTTTTTGTGTGCTATTGTGAGGACAAATTTTTTTTTTTTTTAGCTGCAGCGACTGAGATTTTTTGCATTGTTGATCATGGTCATGAGATGAGTAAAAACAGAATGGGAAAATTAAAGAGCAGGAGACATACAGTGGAGTGAAGGACTTGGGGATTATACTTCTCTCACAGGCAGTAACCAGACTTCGAGCTAAGCAATGATCTTAAACAGTGTCCCCCCCCCCCCCCCCCAAGCTGCTTACTGAGACTCCCTCCAAGAACAACCTGCAAAGTAAGCAGCATGATTATTTGCCAGTTGATAAAGAAGTCTTTTGAAGTATTACCATCAGGTTCACCCTGCAGCAGAGTTTATTCTCTGACTGCACATTGCGTTGCTCTGGCTTTTAACCTGCTTTATTATTATTATTAATATATGACTATAGAATAGAAAATTGTAAAATGGCAACATCAGACTGGAGTAGACTCTGGATCAGAAGATTCTTTTTATCCAGATTGTTTAAAAATTTCTTGATCACTTGGTGGTAAAAGGCTACAAGGGGGGGGGGGGAATTGGATGTGATGAATTAGGTATAGCAAGAAGAAATTCTCCCCTTTGTCATGGTTTTAAAAGTGTGAGGAGAGACATGATGCCAAAGCTCATCTTTGTCTTTTGGCAATATTGCACAAGAACATATGGAGAGGAAGCAAAGATGGGTAGAAGATACCAGAAAGAATGACTACCATTCAAGCAGAGGGAGGTTTTCACATTTGCATTTCTAAAGCCTGATTATTTTGGACTGCAAGTATTTCAGACTAGTATAGTCAGAAAATTCACTTCATATTTAGCTTGGCATGCTTTGTAGAAAAACCAGGACTAGAATAATGGATGAGGGTTGAAGGTATTTATTCTATTAAGAAAAATTTCTGTAATGTATTCTGAATATATGTTAGGATGCAGTAGAATTACAGCTTTCTGTTCCTTGATTTCTAATGCAGAAAGAAATTATTCCATTTGACATTTTTGCAGTGCCATATGATATGAAGCTGAGAATGATGGTGAGAGATGTGCATTAAGGGAAGAGATCTATATCAAATTGTAATCTGAATTATACATTGGAGAGGTGATATTAACAGTCTAGTTGGAGGACTTATTACATAGAAAAAAGTGAAGAATGTTGGTGGAGTGGATCAAATGATCAGAACTGTGGGGTCAATATTTTTACCATTTTTGTAAAATTGTGCTGAGAAAGCAGATTTCTCTAAGCTGCTTTTGTTAGTGTTAGTCTTCACTGGTTTTCAGTGAAGTCCAAATAGAATCACCTTACTTGTGAGAGGAAGTGGTTTTGCAGAAAATCTAGACTGGAAGAAAGAAAGAAAGAAAAAAAAACATCTAAAAGTTTGAGTTCAGGAAGTGATAGTTAGCTTGTGAATTTTGCAAATTGAAGTAAGGATATCTTAAGTTAGAGAAGATAATGAAAAAAAAAAAAAAAAGGAGAACTTCACGGTAGTCAGTCTGACAGGTAATATCAGGCTGCTCATAAAGAAATTTTTCCTTTAAGGTAGAAAGAATAATAGAGGATGTAGCCTGGCAAGGTGATTGCTTGGTGAGGAAGCTAGTAGTTGGATTTCAGTTAGAAAAAGTGTTCTTTTTTGTAGACTCAAGATGATAATGAAGTTTGTTGAGGTTACCATTTAGACACAGATGCTGGGAAATGTTTTCCCTGTTTTTGGCTTTGATTAGTCATATTTAAGGAAAATTTTGATGGTAAAGTGGGATATGGATTATGTAAATATTACCACTTATAAAGTACAGCATGCCACTTCAAAATATATTGGGAAGCACCTGCAAAGGCTCAGAAATCTTAGTTGACTACTAGAGGAAAAATTAAGATGGGCAATAATCATAGGAATATTATGACAGCTGTAGCCCACCATCATCAGTGTTTAATATATATGTTACGGTTAAAGTAATAAATCCGGTCATTATTAATAATTACCGGTAAAGTGAATAATTTACGAGAATTAATCACTTTAACCGGTTAAAGTGAATAATTCCTAGAGGAGTCTGATAAATGTAATAAAAACATGTTTAGGTTTTATATATAGGTTTTCATTCTCAATAGAAATTATAACAGGTTAGGTTAGTTTATAATGAAAAAAGTAAGGAAAGTACTTCTTTTGCACTCAATGAAATCAGAAATCATTATAAACTAACCTAACTATATATATATATATATATATATATATATATTGTGTGTAAGAGTTTATAAGACAGAACACCAGAATAAGGTGGTAACTTATTAACAGCATGAAGTTTCATTCTAATTACATAATTTCTTCAGGTGTAAACATACAAACTAGTAGAAAAACAGTAAAGACTAACAAAGGTGGCAGTATATATATATATATAAACTTAAAAACTGGCAGACTAATTATAACACAGGAATACAATTTTTTTACATCAAAAAGTTTCTTTTGAAACTTTTTGATGTAAAAGATAGAACACTAAGAGAAGCATACAAAATGAAACAAATTTAAAATTAACATTGGCAGTGTGATATTAGGCAGTGATACTTTATACTTTCATATTTATCTTTTGAGTTGTTTTCATGAAGGTGTGAAATGATGATCAAAAACTTTTAGTAAACATATTTTTTCATGTAATTTTATTCCTTTTATAATTATTTAATTATGGATTTATTTTAATTTCCAATAGAAATGAAGATATCCAGTACTTTTTGTGAATGAGACTTTATCTTTGATCATTTTGGATTGCATTTTCTGCATTGTAGAGTCCAAAAGATGGCCTGTGACTAGTGGTGTGTTGCAGGGTTCTGTTCTTGGACCACTAATTTTTAATTTGTTCATTAACGATATAGGAAAGGATCTGAGAGGAAGTATTCACTTGTTTGCTGATGATGCAAAGTTGGGTAGAGCAATAGTGAGTGCACAGGATGTCAAAATTGTGCAAGATGATTTGTATAGTTTGGAGGACTGGGCTAAGGAAAATGGATGTCAATTTAATGTGCCAAAGTGTAAGGTTATGCATTTTGGGGTGAAAAGATTAGCAGCAGTATATCACATTGGTGGAACCGTACTCCAGGAGATTGATGAGGCCAGGATTTGGGAGTGTTGGTGGATAGGGAGTTGAAGTTTAGGGGGCACATTGCAAAAGTGGCTAAATCAGCTCATGAAATCACTTAGTTGCTGAAAAATACTTGAACAAGCAGAGACAAACAAGTTATTGTTCCTATGTATATCGAACCTTGATAAGACTCCATCTAGACTACTGTTCCCAGATATGGGTGCCAGGGTTTCTTCTTGATGGGGAGGAGGTGGAGAGGATCCAGAGACGAATGATCAAGATGATAGCAGGTCTGTGAAATGAACCTTATGAGAACAGGTTGAAGATTTGTGGGTTGCAGAAATTGGTTGATAGGCAGAAAAGGGGTGATATGATTGAGACATTCAAATTACTGAAGGGTTTCTATAAGATTAATTCAGAAGATATTTTTGAGAATAGGACTGGTGGGAGGACTAGGGGCCATACATGGAAGCTGGGCAAGAATGTGGTTAGCAAGGATGTTAGAGCTAGGTTTTTTACTTGGAGAGTGATGAATGAGTGGAATAAGCTGCCAGAGTCTGTGGTGGATGCCACGACTGTGATTGTTGAATAGTTGTTCTTGACATGATGTTACGATGAGTCAGTCGACTCCCTGGAGTTGCCCGTAATAATAACATATGATGTTGTTGATGTGCTTGCTATACACCTAGCATAGTCCATGTTCATATTGTTTCAAAGTCATGTTCTGACTAAATGTTTCGAATGGTACTAATTTTCGCCACCGTGTACTAGAGTTCACATTATCTTGGTTGACTTTAAGTTTTCCTTCACATTTGTTGTAAGATCACAGTTAATTGCCAGACAAGGCCTTAGACAGAGTTGGCAGGGTGTTTTCTTCCAGCAGCTTTGGTTTATCTAAATGCCAAAAAGAGTAAATCAGTCTGTAAACATGTTCACATTCAAAATACATAAGAGGCTTGGTATAAGGCTATAACTGTCTTATCCTGTTATAATCAGATTTAAGATTAATGAATTCCTTAACACCTCGAGTAGGTTATGAAGATTTGAAGAGAGAGAGAGAGAGAGAGGGAGACATGCATGCACACATGTTCCAATAAAATAATATACGTTTATACACACTATCAGCCCACAGCTCTGTAATGTCTTTTCTTTTACAGGTGAAAATTGGCCTTAGAAATGGATGACAGACACTTATGTTTGAATGAAGGGGATTTGTACTGATGTGGTACTGGAATGAAAACAAATAAATCAGTGGTGGAGACAGTGGAGAAACAAATTTCAAACAGAACCTCCAACACATCTGCAATAAATTTGAAACTGATGGTACTGTGCAAAATGTACACAAGCAATGAAATCACAATATGCTGCAGTGATTCCTATGATCACCAAGGAAATCTGTGTGACAAGCTGCTCATGAAACAGGTATTGGGAAATCAAGTGTTCATTGCATTTTAAAGCATGCAAAATTCAAAAGCTACATCCCTAGAGGATGTCCTGAACAAAGATGATCCTGATCATAGGGTTGAGTTTTGCGAGTGGTTTCTGTCATCATTAACAGAATATACGCTGTTTGTCTGTAAGATCATTTGGAGTGATGAAGTAACTTTCAAGTTGAATGGTACAGTTGGCTGTCACGGTTGTACGTACTGGTCACAAAGAACCCACACTTTGGCTGTGGAAAGGCATGTAAAATTTCTGAGTCTTACAGTGTGGTATGTATTATTATCCAAGAGATTGGACCATTTTTTGATCAAACAATTACCAGTCCCGTGCACTTCAGCATGCTTCAGAGATCAGTTGTGCTACAAATTCTTTAGTTATTTGAGGAGGAGGAGGATTTTCATTTTCAACATCATGGGGACACTTACCCATTTTTATCTTGATGTGATCTTGAAACTTTTCCAAATGAATGGATTGGACAAAGGATCAGTGTTGTCGATCAGATATTTATTGTGATGTGATCTTGAAACTTTTCCAAATGGATGGATTGGACTAAGGATCAGATTATTTATGTATTGAGTATCCTGCATATTCACCTGATCTAACCACTCAGTTATTACTTATGGAGTACCTCAGAGACAAAGTTTATGCTCTGAAACCCATAACACTTAACAGTTATGGCAAGAAATCAGATAGAATTGTCACACAATTACAAGAGAAACATTAATTGATGTTTGCAGATTAGTTTCTCACTAACTCACAGACAATCCAAGCTGATATCTCAGCAGTTCCTATTGCTAAATTCTTATTCAGTTTATGCAAACAGTTCTAGTACCTTCTCCTCACACACCTGTGTTTCTTCCTCCATTGTAGAGATATCTTTGAGCTCTATGTTGCATACATCAAGTTGATAGCATTTAGCACAATTGCATTCATTAGTTGAGCAATGTCTTTTGCATGTGCTTGTCCACTACAGTGCAAATCATTCTAATATGGATGCAATGATTATCTTTAGCTACAACAGGGGAGAAAAAGGGGGGCAATAATATATATAGACTTCTCTCTTTATGGTTGTTTTAAATATATTTGTGATAAAATATTTTGGTATGCAAGATTGATTGCAGAAACTTTATTTTTCACTTGGTTAGACTATAATAAATTTAGTTTAATCCTTTATCCAAGTGTGAACAAAGTTTGCACCTGAAAGTATCTTCAGGACTGGGGTAAGGTGGTACAACAGCAGGCAACTTGTTGCAAAGGTGGAGCAAGCTCACAACACTCCTATCTCAGTATCTCCCATAATGCAAAACACATATCTGCAAGGAGATTGCCCGTTGTTGTTGTACCACCTTACCCCAGTCCTGAAGATACTTTCAGGCGCAAACTTTGTTTGCTCACACTTGGATAAAGGATTAAACTAAATTTATTAAAGATTGATTGCTGTTAGACAATTCAGGCAAGTGGGAATATCTATGTGGCTTTTATTTGGAAATTTGAAAATCACTATGTGTTTATTAACATAATCATTAAATATTAAGTAACTTAATAAAAAAGATTCATGCTGGTCTTCTATTTTTTTATTTATTTTTTTAATAAACAGAATTTTTTTTTAAAAAGAGCTGTTAATTTATTACAGAAGCACCAGTTAGTCTTCCTTATCACAAACCTCAAAAATTTACTCTGCAAGAATTTTTGGAGAAAAGAAAGAAATCATCAGTGTTATTGGGTAATTTAAAACCTCCAAGAGATGTTCTGCTTCAGAAGTAAGTATGATTCACAAATGTTTTTATTTTGTAAGACACAACTTTTTAATTTGCAGGAGTCATGATTTGGATTCATAACTCCCTTTCAAAACAGTTAAAATATTATAAATTATTGAATGAAAGAATAATAGAAGCTAGAATAAAAATAGATAGAGGGTATTTAACAATAATTGGTTTATATGCCCCAGAAGAGGGAAGAGAACAGGATAATATTGATTTTTATAATCAGCTACAAAACACATAATAAAATAAATAAAAATGATTATGTAATTTTAGCAGGAGACTTAAATGCAAGAATTGGAAACACGAAAATTAATAATAATATAGGAATACATGGAGAACATACTCTAAACAGGAATGGTAAAAAATTGATTGACTTTGTAGTTTATTATAACCTAAAAATAATGAATTCCTTCTATAAACATAAAGATATACATAAATATACTTGGGAAGCAAGAGGATGGAAATCAATATTAGATTACTTTATATTAAATGAAAAGACATCAAAATTTTCACTAGGTGTAAGAGTTCACAGAGGATATGAAATAAGCAGTGACCACTTCCTTGTTAAAATAAAATTAAGATTACCACCTAAATGGCTACAAATAACAAGAACAGAAAGAAAAATTGAAACATTTCTTTATAAAACTAGACTATTGAATGACACAAATGTACAATGGCTATATGAACAAAGAATTAACCAATATCTAGATAAAATAAACAAAATGAAGAAATAGAAATAGAATGGCTTAATATAAAAACGATACTAAATGCAGCAGCAAATGAAAGCTTAGGAAAGACCAAAAAATTCAATAAAAGGAAAAAAAACTGAAGATCTGGGATGATACAACCAAAGAAATAATCAAAAAGAAAAAAAGAAACCTATCACAAATGGTTAAGCAGTAAAAGATTAGAAGATGAAATAGAACATAAAAGAATAAGAGCCATAGCTAAAAGACAAGTCAGAAAAAGACAGAGAGAATCATGGAACAAATTTGTTTCTAATTTAGGACATGATTTATATAAAACAAGACCCAATGTATATAAGATTTTGAAACACTTAAATGTAGATACCAAAGAAAACATAAAATTAAACACTGAATTGAAATTAGAATTTCTAAATTACTACACAGAATTGTGGACAGAGAAATATTTTAAAAAAGACAACTGGCAAACAATTAACAAAAATGAAAAGGAAATAACTAAAGAAGAATTAGAAATCAGCCTGAAAGAAACAAGAAATGGAAAATCACCTGGAGAAGATAAACTAGGTTCAGAACTATATAAATATGCAGGAACAAGATTCAAAGAAAAACTCTTATTATTTTAAAATAAAATTTATTCAACTGGTATTCCCCCAATAGAATGGAAAAAAGCAATTGTGATTCCTATCTTTAAAAATGGTAATAGAGATGACCCTAAAAACTATAGTATCCTAAATTCCTGTTACAAAATATATAGCAGAATCTTAAATAGCAAACTAATGAAATATTCCAAAAACTTTATTTTAGAAGTACAGAATGGATTTAGAAAAGGACGATCATGTATAGACCCGACCTTTTGCCTAAAATTAATAATAGAGAAAAGAAGAGAATACAATTTAGAAACACATATTGCATTTATTGACTTTGAAAAAGCATTTGACAAAGTTAAAAGAAACATATTATTTAACATATTAAAAGAAAGACAAATATCAAATAATATCCTAAAAGCTATCACAAGTATATATGAAAATAATCAAATACAAATAAGATTAAATCACGAGCTATCATATATGAGAGAGATAAACCAAGGGGTCCGACAGGGATGTCGGACCCCTTGAAAGCTATCACAAGTATATATGAAAATAATCAAATACAAATAAGATTAAATCACGAGCTATCATATATGAGAGAGATAAACCAAGGGGTCCGACAGGGATGTCGGACCCCTTGGTTAAAGCTATTTAAGATCTAAATGAGATATCCAAAGATTATGGTATGATAATATCAACAGAAAAAACAAAAACTATGGCCTTTAAAGGACAAGATCCAGCAAGAACAAAAATAGTAATAGATAACAAGATCTTAGAACAGGTGAATTCATTTAATTACCTAGGATGTATGATCACACATGAAAATGAAAAAGATATAAATGTAAAAATTGCAAAATATTTTAAAATAACAGGTGTAATTAACTCTATATTTAAACCAAATCTAGTTCAAAAACAAACCAGACTAAAAGTATACAATACATTAGCTCTACCAGTCTTAATGTATGGAAGCGAAATCTGGACAATAAAACAAAAAGACAAACAAAGATTAACAACAGCAGAAATGAAGTTTATGAGAAAAACTGCAAAGTATACCCTATTTGATCAAAAAAGAAACAAAGAAATCATGAAAGAATTAAACCAAGAACCAGTAATAGAAAAAATTAAAAAATATAAACATAAATGGATGGAACATGTTCAAAGAATGAAAACAGAAAGGTTACCAAAACAAGCCTTAAAGTACAAGCCATTAGGAAAAAGAAAACCAGGACGTCCTCTTAAACGATTCAATGATGACTTCTAAGGCTGGAACATGCCATGCTAGGCCTAAATCCTTGATACACACGATGATCATGATGAACTTTTTAATTTTTTTGTTTGTTTCTTTTCATTTGAATAAAGAGAAATGCAATAAAAAATGCTGTTCACAAAGTGAAAATCTTTAGTTAATTGTCCATTTTCAGTGAATATTATCATTACAAAGTACTTCAATGAATCATTTAAATTTAATAGGTATTATCTAATGACACTCTACTAAACCTTTTAATACTATCTTCATTTGGCGATCACACTTTAATGGCAGTGACCTTAAGCTTATTATAAGTATACTTAGATCCAAAATTCAGTCTGTTAACTGTCTTTCTAAGTTGAAGATGATTTATGATTAGATTAAAGGCTGTGACTCATTCAATACCTCTGTTAAGTGCCATTATCACTTGACAGAGGTATTGAATGGGTCACAGCCTGCCAAATCTGAATTGATAAATTTAATTAATGAAAAAAACTAAAGAATTACTTGAAAAATACTTGAGTTTTTTTCAAATAATTTTTCAATGATTTTTCTATCCTTGCAAACAACTTTGCCACATATTTTCCTGGCTAAGTCATATCATGTGTTGTTTTGAAACCGGTACCATTTTCTCCAGTAATATTTGTGTACTTGAAAATCTATGGGAAGAATCTAAAATGAGAAGTAAGGAAAAAACATAGAGCGAGATGGAACAATTTCATAACAGAACTAGAAAAGGATATATTTAAGCCACAACCCAAAACCTATAAAGTAAAAAAAATACATGAATAAAGAAATAAAAGAAAAGATAAAAATACAAACAATACATTTAGAAAAATGGGTGACCTATTTCCAAAATCTCTGGACAGATGAGAACAATGAAAAAAATTTTATAAAACAAAGAATGACCTAATAGAAAATATCACAATGTTAGAACTGAAAATACAACAAAGAAGTTGTAAAATAGGAAAGCACGATGATAAGACAATATAAATATTGAACTATACAAAAATGCAGGTGAAAAATTTAATGAAAGACGTCTGAGATTTTTTTAATGTAGTTTGGATGTCTGGAAAAACTCCTAACTCTTGGAAAAAAACACTGGTTATCTCAATTTGTAAAAAAAGAAATAATGACAATTGCAATAACTATAGAGGAATTAGTCTGCTAAATACAGGGTATAAAATATATGCAGGAATATTAAAAGAGAAGCTAAATAGTATTGTAGAACAAAATGACTAGAAGAACAAAATGGTTTCCGAAAAGGCTGATCCTGCATAGATCCAATTTTTACTCTAAAATTGTTAATAGAAAAGAGAAGAGAATTTCAGAAAGAAACACATGGCCTTTATTGATTTATGAAAAAGGCTTAGACAAAATTAGCAGGCAAAAATTGTTTAGAATATTAACAGCCAGAAATAATTCGGTAATCGATTTTTTGGCCAGAAATCATTTCATGATGAGCGCACTATGGCTTGGTGCATTGTTGTGATGGTTGATCCACCTGGCAGGCCACAATTCAGGTCTTTTTCTCCGAACAAAATCTTGTAATCTTTTCAGCACCTGTAAATAGCATTGTTGGTTGACCGTTTGTCCCTGTTCAATGAATTCATAGTGGACTAGCCCCCTTGTGATCAAAGAAACACACCAGCATGGTCTTGAACTGCAAACGTGACATGCATACTTTTTTCAGATGTGGCGAACTCTGGGTTTTTCCGCTGCATTCTCTGGTATTTTGTTTTGGAATTTACTAGAAGCACCAGGTTTCGTCACCTGTAATTACCCTTGGAAATATGCTTATTTGCAGAAAGATCAGTCACAACTTGAAGCCAGCATTGCTTCTGTTCATTTGACAAAATCTGAGGCACAAACTTCGCAGAAATCTTTCATATACCCAATTCTTCAGTTAAAATTACCCTGACTGTTTCTCGATTCATTTGCAATTCATCAGCCATTAATCACACACTTAATTGTCTTTCAGACCTTACCAAATCTCGCACTTTGTTTACATCTATGTCCATCATTTTTGTTTCTGGCTGCCCACTTCTGGGGTCGTCGTTCACCTTCTCGATAATCTTTGAATTTCTTATGCCACTCAAAGACACTTGACTTTTTTTGCGCATCTACACCATATGCCACTTTCAACAGCTCCAACATTTCAGTAGCAGTTTTTGCCGATTTTCACACAAAATTTGATGTTAACATGCTGCTCCAAATTTTGATCACACATTTTTACGCCAAAGTTTACATGCAGATCTCTACTGTTTTTGCAATAGCCAAGTAGCAAATGGCTCTATTGGCTTGAAGTTTATGCACGCATTAGTTAAAACATGTACAAAGACGATTACTCACATGACTCCAACCAAATCACCACATGGGTGACACTACACTGCCGTTCCGGGAATTAAATTGTCACATCTCATCGCATATAGGAAATAAAATAGCACTTAAATTAGAACACATCTCAGAATGGAAAGATATATCAAGAGGAGTATGACAAGGATGTACCTTCTCACCTCTGTTTTCCAATATATATATATATATATATATATATATATATATATATATATAAATAAAATTATAACAATCTGGAAACAGTATAACCCATTTAGTAAGTATACAAATAACCCCAAAAATGGAGATAGATACACAGCTATTTGTAGATGATCAAATAGTATTAGCTACATCAGAAGATGATTTACAAAGATCATTAAATGATATCTCAAAGTAGTATGATATGACGATATCTAAAGAAAAACAAAAATGCTGGCATTCAAAGAAGAAAACTGAATAAGAAGTAAAATAGTGATAGATAATAAAATATTAGAACAAGTAAATACTTTCAAATACTTTGGATGTGATTTATCATATGAAGGAGAAAAAGACATAGACACTAAAATATCAAACTTTGTCAAAGTAAATGGCATAATAAATAATATATTTAAGCCATCCCTAGTACAAAAACACACTAGAATCAGATTAGACTATATAATGTCTTGTCAAAACCAACTACTATATGGAAGTGAAACATGGACCATAAAAAGGAAAGATGAAAAACTAATTCAAACAGAAGAAATGAAATTTCTCAGAAAAACAGCTGCATATACCAAGTGGGACCATAAAACAAATGAAGAAATTTTACAATCCCTGAATATAAAACCAGTTAATTACTACATAAGACAGTATAAACAAAAATGGATAGAACATGTAAATCGAATGAACAAAAGCAGACTACCGAAAATATTATACAGATATAAAATAAATTGAAAAAGAAGAATCAGAAAACCAAGAAAGAGATGGCAAGATACTGGAACAGGCCACTTGTTTGGATCCATGTTTGGAAGAAGAAAATCTATGGTTGGCCTCTGAAATTGCTGAGCTTGAAGTCTTTTTAAAAGTTTTGTGCATATATTTTTTTTTTTATTGGATATTCGTTTTTATTCTACTTGAAACTAAGTGGTAAGCTTCCAATTTCAGATCCCCTGTATGATCTTGTATCCTGCATTTTTTATGAAGAGATTACTCTCAACAGTAATGTAATCTATTTCAGTGGTCTCAAACTCAAATTGCATGCAGGCCGAATGCACGATGTGAAAGCAGCTGATGGGCTGGAATTTTTTTTTTAACAAAATGAGAGTGAATATATATATATATATATATATTGAACCGTACTAACCCCTAATGTTTGGATACCACCCCTTTATAACCTTTATAATTATGAAACCCTTTTATAACCTTTATAACTTACTTGAGAATAAATAATGACAACCTATTCTCTTTCTTTTATTTATTAAATTTTTCTTCGACACATACAGAAAAAATACATATGTTTGTATGTAAATAATCATAAACTTCCATTGAAATGCCATCAAGTGTCAAGTTGCAGTAAGAAATAAAGCAACTTGACACTTGATGGCGTTTCGATTCTGATAAAATAAGTTTAGTTTAATCCTTTATCCAAGTGTGAGCAAACAAAGTTTGCGCCTGAAAGTATCTTCAGGACTGGGGTAAGGTGGTACAACACCAGGGCAACTCGTTGCAAAGGTGGAGCAAGTTCTAACCAAGTGAAAAATAAACTTTCAACATCTTTCTCTAAATCCAGAGTAATTTATTAAAAAAGGGTGGCACACCATTTGGCAACTCCTGTAGGTAGAGATGACCTGCGAATGCTTCTGCCTGGTATCTCAGCTTGGGCCTGGCTCCCACTGAAGAGACCTCAATAAAGGTTGAAACTAGTCTGGGTAGTGGCCCTTCCCTTAATGCATAACATTAGACATATCCGCAAGGAGTTGTGTTTTGCATTATAGGAGGTACTGAGACAGGAGTGTTGGTAGCTTGCTCCACCTTTGCAACGAGTTGCCCTGGTGTTGTACCACCTTACCCCAGTCCTGAAGATACTTTCAGGCGCAAACTTTGTTTGCTCACACTTGGATAAAGGATTAAACTAAACTTATTATACTCTAACCAAGTGAAAAATAAACTTTCAAGATTCTGATAAAGTTTGTAGCCTGGAGAAAAATTACTAGAAACTATCTTCATCACTGATTGTAGATGCTCATCGGTCAATCGGGTTCCTTTCTTAGACTTATTAATTTTCAACTGCGAAAAAACTGTTCACATATAAATGTACTCCCAAACAAAGTGGTTACTCTTATTGCAAAAATTCGTAACTGAGGGTATTTATCTTTTGACAAGTACGAATAAAAGTTGATCAAATCTGTATCTTCAAATCTTTGAATAAGATTTATATCACACTGTAAATTAATTAGCTCCATTTGTAGATTTTCTGGTGCGTTATTCACGTTCATTTTTAATGGTAATGAAAATAATGTAAAATCGGACTCCAAATCATTAAAATCTTTAAATTTTTCTTCAAATTTTTCTCGTAATAATGCTATTTTTCTTGCATATTCTTGAGATTTTTCATTTGAAATAATAGGGCAGGATTTAAGATGTAGGAAATGTACAAAATTTTTTGATTCCAGTTGTGTTTCCCATAATTGCAATTTAACTTTAAAAGCTTTAATACAAGCATACACGTCAGTGATAAGTTTATTCTTTCCTCGCAACTCTTTATTGAGAATATTTAAATGGCCGGTTAAGTCGACAAGAAATGCTAAATCTGTTATCCATGTTTCATTATGTAGCTCGTCGATGGTTTTATTTTTTTGTCATGAAAATTTTGATTTCATTTATTAAATCAAAAAACTGTTTTAATACAGCTCTTCGACTTAACCACCTCACCTTGTTTTAATAAATCATTTCTCCGTATACTCACTTTCAATTTCTTCACGCAATGCAACAAATTCTCGATGATTTGGAGTTCATCCACGGATAAAGTTTACTGTTTTAGTTACTGTTTCCATAATATTATCCATCTGCAAACTTTTGGCACAAAGTGCTTCTTGATGAAGAATGCAATGTATAGTGCAAAATTTATTCGGAAATTTTTCTTCTTTCACTATATTTCTTAATTTTACTGCTGCTACATATTTTTTACCAACCATAGCAGCTGCCCCATCACTTACAAATCCAACCATTTTATCCCAACTTAATTTATATTTATCTATTACAGTTTTTATTTCAGAAAAAATATCCTGTGCACCAGTTTTTCCTTCCATAGGAATTATTTCCAATAATTCCTCAATTACTTCAAATTCATCAGTAACACCTTATACGAAAATGGCAAGTTGTGCTATATCTGTGATGTCAGTACTCTCATCAACTGCTATTGAGAATGCTGCAAAATCTATCTATACTTTTTTCTTTTAACTGACATCGTAAATCACTAGCGATTTCGTTAATATGTTTCGCTACCATGTTGGCTGACAAACTAATATTTTTAAATAATTGTTGTTTGTCAGGACAAAGAAGTTCAGCAGACTTAATGAAACAATCTTTAAGGAATTCGCCATCAGTAAATGGTTTTGATCGTTTTGCAATGATGTGCGCGAGAGCAAAATTTGCGTGAACTGTTGCTTCACTGGATTTATTTGCTTCAGTAAAAAAATTTTGTTGTCGTTGTAAGCCAGATTTCAGAAACTGTAACTTTTCTTCCCTCAATTTGCCTTCCAACATTTCAAATTTTTCTTCATGATTCGTTTCGTAATGGCGACGTAAATTGTATTCTTTTGGAACTGATATTCTCTTATTACAAATAAAACATACAATTTTATTGCGCACAACACCGCAAAAGTACATAATTTCCCATTTATCTTGAAAAACATGTCCTTTTTCATCCACTTTTCTTTTACTCTTTGTTAAAGACATGGCTTGCAGTTTAATCTATTAATTAAAATCACTATTATAATTTTATTTACAACTTTAATTCAACAAGATGAATTTTCGTATGTAAGCAACACTCAAAAGTTATGTGCAATTCTAAATGATAGGTATTGATATGATGTAGATCTAACAAGAAGCACAAATAAACAGATTTTATAAGCCGTACGTTAGTCTGTCTCCATCTATATTGCAATATGAACTGCGTAGCTGTGCATCGGAAACACTAGAATACTGAAGCGCCACCAACTGTCGGCTTGCAAACTAAATTTACTGATTGTAAATTGTAGATATGGACTGAGCTTATGCACACATAAGCTCAGTCCATATCTCTATATCTCTAAAATTATACGCACCGTATTTACAACAAATACATAATTGAAATGTATTCACAGGCTGTGTAAAATTGCTTCAGGGGTCGGATGCAGCCTGCAGGCCGCCAGTTTGAGACCACTGATCTATTTGATTTTGAGTGTTTTTTTTGTGTTTTCTTCATGTGTTCCCCCCCCCCCCCCCCAAGTTTTATGTTGGTGTTAGTCATGACTAGTCCATTTCCTGAACAGGAATCTAGCAGATACTATTATTATTATTAGCTTTACTCTTTTCTTCAAATTTTCCCAAAAGATTTCTTGGGAAAATTATGAGAAAAATTAGATCTCCAACAAGAACTGGTTTCTCTTTATGTCATTCGCTGTTTCCTAATAATCCCCAGTTTTTTTGTTTTTTTTCCCTCTCTTACTAGAACCTTCTGCAGGAACCTAGGCACAAATAAGTCTCATTGCTGCATTTTTCATTTTGAAATTTGTCTATATCACTGTTGAAATTGCCTGTCATTGAGGAAATTTACCTTTTGGTTATTTCCTGATTATTTTGTCTGAATATAACATCTTATAATTATTATTTAGATTTTTTTTTTTTTTTTATCTCAATAACTTCACTTATGTCCACATAATATTTCTGCAATTCTTCTGAAAGCTCCACTCCTTTTCATTTGCCATTAATTATTATTATGTTGATGGTTCCTGTTTTCATCTGCTGAGTTTAAGGTTGTTCAGCTGAATTTTCAGTGTTTGCTCTAGTTTCTAGACAAAGATAATGAGGGTCTTATTAAATTAGTGATAGCCTCAACTGCCATGATGTTTGATAAAGTTGTATCATCATATTGTATGCAGTATAAACAGTTAGAAATACAGTTTGGTTAAATAAGTCCCAAATTGTCAGAAGATGACGAACAACTGGATCGCCCTGTCACGGCAGCAACCGAACAAAACGTTGCAAAAATTAATGAAATTGTCTGCAATGATCACCGATTAAGCATTTGGATGGATAAGGATATTGATAAGGAGACTGTACAACAAAGACTTAAGCGCATAACCACTAGGCTAACCATGTGGACACTCTACAAGTAAATTGTAAAGATAATCTCTATAATCTCTATTAAACTTATACCAATGAGTAATGCAGCTGTATGCCAAATAATATTTGAAAATTAGGGATGAAAGAGTTCTGCCTTCTATCTTTTGGAAGTGAGCAAGCATTACAGAGTTTTATTTTATTTTATTTTTTTAATTTTTTCTATTTGAAAATAGAATATTTTTATATCTCAGTAGGACCACTTGATGGAAGAAATGATAATGTTCTCAGCTGAGAGTTACACACACACACACACACACAGCATTTTTAACACACAAGTAACAGTCCAGTTATTTAATTAGAGTTGTTAGAATGCTACTTAGACTAATTAACTAAGTAAATTGGTAGTGTTGTTACAATTCTGTTAGTTACCTATGCATAAGAAATTAAATAACATTTAACTAGTGTTTGTAAAGAATGGGTTTAAAATTGATCTAGAAATTTCATTTGATGAGTGAAAGTTAATATTTCATTCATTCATTTTAGTTTTATTTGTGTATCAGTTTTCACTCTTTATTATTTATTTATTTTTAAAAAAAATTTTATTTTATAATTAAAATGCAAAAGATAGTAATTTAATAATTGTTTATTTTATTTGCAGAGAGAAGAATTTTTTGAGGTCACCAAACACTTCAGGTTCTATTGATACTATACCAACTATCAATTGTTCTGCAGTTAATAATGATAAAGATATTTCAGTGAGAACTTCTTACAGTCTGGATTCATTATTGAAAGTAAATTCATCTACTGGTATTGATGATGAGGAAGAGGATTTGCATGAACTGCCTTCATTGTCTTCTTTATTAAATAGAAATGGAGGAGGTGAGAAATTTTCTGACACAGCAAATGATTCTATTGCAGAACAAGAAGTTAATAGTATAGACAATAATTTGATACCAAATGATTCCATTCTGAATGGCTGTGATGCTATAGGTAAAGGAGACAATAGCATTACCAGTAATGATAAATGCACTGAAATGATTGAAATTCATAATATCAATGCTTCATTATTAGACCATAAGGAACTTTTGAAAGATGTACAGAAAGATACAGCAAATTGTCCCTTTGAAACTGCTTACCCAGATAATAATATGACATTTTCTGAGAGTGCAACTGAAAACTGCAGTTCTTCAAGTCCTTTGAAAGTTATAACTAATTTACCTAATACATATTTAGAAAAACACTCTGAGATGCTGATTTCTTCGGAAGAAATGCAGAATCAGGATATTTTTCTCAAAGAGTCTGGCGTATCTGTAACTAGGATGTCTGGTGATGATCAAAGCATTGTTGAGAAGGATAAAAAAACAATTTCTTTTTCAGATTTAAAAGCTAAAGTTCTGGAATCTGTTCGATCCTTTGTTCCAAGACTTAGTGGCAGTCCTGATTCTGTTATAGAGCTTGAGAAAGAAAAGGAAATGCCAAAAAGAGGGCTTGAGCTGTTTATGGAAAAGTTTATCCATCACACCAAATCTACTGCCAAGAATCGGGAATCTAAAGAAGTTCACCTAAAGTAAGTTTTTTTCTGATTTTTGAGTTTGTTGATAAGATATATTACTAATATAAAATCCAGTTATTGTTACTTCATTTAGGAACAGCTAACTTAGCATTGCCTGGAACTGCAACTTTAATATAAGGCATTTTTTCCAGGCAGACATATACAGCTCTTAGATGGCAGGATTTTTTACTCCACACAACTCCTATGAATACACAAACAAACGGAGAAAGAATTAACCACGCTGTCCTAATAAACTTTTGTTTTTGAAAACAAGCCAACTTACATTGTCATAACTGGCTGCAGGATATATGATCAAACTGATGGTGGTAGTGGCGATTTCATTTATATGTAAATAGACTGTTCTGCAATTCCTTATGCAAGTCAAAATTTACTTAAGTTGGATTCTCTCCCTTCCCTCGACCTTTCATAATCAACTTTGTCATGTCAATGCGGAGAACCTACCAGGGCTTCTCACCTAATGTCCAATACTCACCTTCTTGTGGTGCACCCTGTTGGGTATCTACTTTGATACTGAACGAACGAGGATTGGCTGGCAATTTGGGATTTAGCCGACCAAATTGTATTCTTATTGGTTAAACCAAAATAAAAAATGATGGTACAACATGAAAAAATTTCATGCCGGCTGGGGCGTCGCCCGGTTAAACAAGACCCCCGTTGTTTTCGCCAGGGAACCAGGGTGAACAGCGAAAAGTCAGCTACTGGAACAAATCTGAAAACAAACCCCAACTCAACATCACCAAAGTTAAAGATCGGTACTATCAACGTAAGAAGCCTGAATGGCAAAGAAATGGAGCTAGCTCAGGAATTAGATAAGTACCAGATCGACATAATAGGGGTGACTGAAACAAAAAAGACCAAAACTGGTGAGATCTTTCTGAGCAATAAATACAAAATGTTATATTCAGGCAATGACAATCAAGGAAAAGAAGGAGTAGCCATAGTATTCAACACAAAATACGAGGCTAATCTTCTTGAATGGCAGTCACTCTCTCAAGTAGAGTAATGTGGGCAAATATGAGAATGGGGAACTGGACAATGAGACTTATTTGTGCCTATGGTACCACAGAAGGTTCTACTAAGGTAGAAGTGGAGGAATCTTTTTTGACGCTTTAGAAAAAGCAACTGACACAATGAAAAAGGAAAAGTTGGTCCTTGTTAGGGATCTAAATAGCAGAGTAGGAAATGATTGTGAGACATACAAAAATATTTTGGGAAAATTTGATGAAAAGAGCAAAGGTAATAATAATGGCAAATATCTGTTGGATTTCTGCTCAGGACATGGACTGGTTATTACTAACACCATGTTCCAACATAAAAATGTGCACAAATTCACATGGAGAGAAGAGGCTAGGAATAAGATAAGTCTCATTGACTATGTTATTGTTGATAGTGATGTTTTCTCCCTAGTGCAGGACACCAGAGTGTACAGAGGATTTGAAATTGGAAGTGATCACTATTTAGTCTTCAGCAGGATAAAATTGAATTTCATATTGAAAAGAATAACATGTAAGAAAGTTTTAAAGCGAATAAAAGTTGAGCAGCTCTCAGATGTGAACTGTAGACTAAAATACAGAAAGATTATTGAAATGAAAGAGTTTGAGAACAGGAATCAAGCCTTGGAGATTCAGTGGCAAACTCTGAAGAAAACATTGATTGATTCTGCCAGAGAGGCATATGGTGAGGTTGTGTGCAAGGATAAAAAAATCAGAACTCCCTGGTGGACACAGGAAGTTAAAGAGGCAGTGAAGGAAAAGGAGAAAGCATATCAAAAGTTCCTGGCAAATAAGTCAGCTTTTACTCTTACAGAATACAGAGACAAATGTAAGAAAGCTAAACAGTGTGTAAAACTAGTTAAACCAAGTCATGGGAGGATTTTAGCAAGAATATAGAAAATAAATATCAAGAAGGTGGCAAAATATTCTGGAGGTTGTTGAAGAAGCTTAGAAATGGAGGAAAGAGTGCTGTAAAAGGAGTTAGAGATGATAAAGGTGACATGAAAACAGGAGAAAAAGATATCCTCGAAGTATGGAGTAATTACTTTGAAAAACTGCTAAATGAAACAAGCAGTGATGACAGCACAGTGATAAAAAAACACTGACCAGGCATGCAGTCAGGAATACATATCCATACTTGAAGTAGAAAAAGTCATCAAAGGCTTGAAATGTGGAAAGGCAGCAGGAGTAGATGATATTCGACCAGAAATGCTGAAGTATGGTGGTATAAAAGTCTTACAGTGGCTGCACTGCATAGTTCAGAAAGCCTGGACAGAAGGGAGAATTCCCGATGATTGGAGTAGAGCTCTCATAGTACCCATATATAAAAAGGGAAATAAAACTGAATGTGAGAATTACAGACGTATTTCCCTACTGAGTGTTTCTGGCAAGATCTGTGCAAGTATATTTGAGAAACGGTTGAGAAGAATTGTGGAAGAAAAGCTTGGTGAAGAACAAGCTGGATTCAGGCCAAATAGAGGCTGTCAGGATCAGATCTTCACTTTACGACAAATAGTCGAGAAAGCATGTGAATATAACAAAGATCTGTATTTAAGGTTTGTCCATTTGGAAAAGGCATATGACAAGGTGCCAAGAGAGAAGCTATTCAATACGCTGCAGTTATATGGTGTCAATGGGGCATTATATCAAGCAATACTTAGTCTTTATTTGAGTTGTAAGTCAGCAGTTAGAATTGAACTAAGTATAGGAAGATGGTTTAATGTTAAATCTGGTGTGAGACAAGGATGTACATTATCCCCTCTGTTATTCATTATCTATATAGATCACGTTATGAAGGAAAGTGGTATTAAACCTGATATCAAAATTGGAGATGTTAATGTCAGCTCTTTGCTTTATGCAGATGATGTTATACTTCTAAATAAATCCGCTACAAGTCTGCAAGATTCTCTGACTAAATTGAATAGCTGTTGTAATAGATATGGTATGAAGGTCAGCAATAAAAAGACAAAGACAATGAAAATAGGCAGAATCATTGAAAATGTCAACTGTGTTGTGAATGGAGAACCTGTGGAACAAGTAAAACATTTCAGCTACTTAGGCACGATTTTTACTGAAGATGGTAAATTAAATATAGAAATAGACAACAGAATCAGCAAAGCTGGTATGGTGGGAAGTCAATTGAATAAATTCATATGGAGTAAGAGAGAAATTAGTCGGAACACTAAATTAGCTGTATACAAGACAGTGTTCAAACCAGTTTTAACTTATGGATCTGAGAGCTGGGTCAGAAGTAAAACACTTGACCAAAGACTAGAGACCGCAGATATGAGAGTCCTGAGAAAGATTCGAAGCATGAACAGATGGCATCAATTGCAATATCATATTAAAAATGAGGATATTAGGAAAGAACTTGACATTGTCAGCATCCAGGAATGCGTTTGCAGAGCTAATCTCAGGTGGTATGGTCATTTAAATAGAATGGGAGAGGAAAGATTAGCAAAACAAGTGTTCTCTGCCAGGTTGGCAGGAAAACGACCCAGAGGAAGACCAAGATATAGGTGGATTGATACAGTACAAAGTGCCTTAGATGAAAGAAATATAAGATCTGATAATTATGGAGTCTTGACAAGTAACAGACTGATTTGGAGGAAAATTGTAGATAGGAAGTTAGTAATGATGTAATTTTTTCATGTAGTACTGTCATATCCTGTACACCCCTTGAGGGTACATGGCAGGAATTTGATGATGATGATGATGAACACATATGAAAGAAAAAAAAAAACGATGTAATGCAATGCAGAAATATTAAATAGTAAAAAAAAAAAAAAACATAAATATACTCTATTAAATACATAAAAGATACAAACATACATTTTATACCATATCCAGTTGGACAATTTTTAAACATTGAACACACCAAATATATTTTACAATTTGACCGTTTGAATTCAAGCTAGCATGATTTTTAAAACATGCAAACCAACCATTGCTTTCAGTAAACAACTGTGTTCTTTCAGAATGTTTTCATTAAGGTCCTTAATAAACTTCTTGCCTTAACCTGTACTGTCATAAGGCTCAAAGGAATACATTTCTAAATCAGGTCTTCATCCATATTGTAAACAATGTTTCCATCTCCGTTAATGGACCTTCACATTTTTTGTTATTATGGTTGTTTTCATGCTAGCCTGTTCCTTTAACATGATATTTTATACATGAGGCATCCTTTACTATGGTAATTACTGTCGATATTACAAGACCAAATTCACGTGCTATACCTAATAAGCTTTGTCCACCTTCATATTTCTTTATTATCCGTGATTTCATTTCTAGATCAGTTGCGGAACATTTGTGAGATAGTTCACAATTTGATTCAAGGATACGTTTACTACTAGCCTGAATAATATTTAGAAAAAACACCAAAAAAGGTGAAAATAAGCACAACACTATATAGGTGCATTCACAGCAAGGAACGTGGGAACTGGGATGATTTAGCATGCAGGTCTGAGTGAATTTCATACCTAAGTATGGATTTATGTATCTCAAATTTACATATCTCAAAGTCTATCTGTATTTCCTGATTTAGTGATTAAAAGGAAAGAACAACAGGATGGAATATGATTAAGATACTCTATAAAAATATTTATCAAGGACACATTTGATAAAAAAATTTTTAATGTGAAAAAAAATAGGGAACATGTTTTGCTGTCTAACATTTGACAACATTGTCAGGATAATGTACTAGAAAAGACAACGGAGATCAGCTTTAAAGACCAACGAAAACAATTACTTAAAAAAACAAACAAACAAAAAAATCCAGATTACAGAGTACAGATAACCATGTGATGCATCTAACACTTGCTGTGTGCAGTCCATTGTTTTGTACACAGGTGATTGTTATCATAGAAGACATATAATCAACTGAATGAATAAATGAGTAACTTCCACATGTCATGTAAATACCTTTCTGGATTTCAAAACTTCCAATCTGACAATATTTTTTAGAAAGGAACACTATCTCTTGGGGATCTGAATAAGAATTGAGTCTGTGTCAGCTGGAATGATGACCTAACATCTACAGTTGTAATATAGAACAGTGTTTCCCAAACTTTTCCTACAACGGAACACTTCACAAATCCTGAACACCTTGGTTATTTTGTAATGTATATTTTGTAATAGTTAATTGTTAATTTAGCTGATTCTTTATTAATAATTGATTATTAATTAATAATTAATTAAACATAAACATCATTAAATTAATTTGTGCTGATTTCTGATCACCAAAAATTTATAATATTGTTATAAGTACTTACGAGTGAATGTAGACTTTTTCTCCTGTGTGCTGGTAGTTTTCCCCTCGTTTTGTACATCCTGGAGATTGCTTTGTAGGCTGGTGGTGGATGACTCACTATCTGTTGCATCAGAAACACCTTCAATAAGAGATTTTTTAATACCAAAATTAAACATAGTCCCTTGTCTCTTATTCATATTAAAGTTTAAATCTGCAGTCCTATTACTTTTAAAAAATCACGGCACTATGGTTTTGAAACTTTTACCCTACAATATGAACTTGCAAAGAAAGTATTCAGTATTACTAAATTTGAGAACCAGATACAGACCACCTTGATCTTCAATTTTAGTAGAAAAATTTTCTTTATACTTCCTTGCTGATTGGTCACTAACATTTGAAACACAGATGTTATTTCTTTCAGTTTGGAAAACAGAGGATACGCTGCCCATTGTTGTAATTGGCTTGCAGGCAATTTTTATGATCGGTCATAAACAGCGGTATTCTCTTTCCCGATTGTTGAAAGATTTCGATGTGTGAAAATTAACAATAATTCATGAATATTTCCATGTTTAAAAATATGCTGCTTTGTCACTGACATTTGCTACACAGATGTCATTTCCTTCAGTTTTGAGAACAGAGGATACGCTGCCCATTGTTATAATCCGCTTGCTGGCAATTTTTATGACTGGTCATAAACAGTGGTGTTCCCTTTCCAAAATGTTGTAAGGTTTCGATGTGTGAAAATTAATGACACACAGATGTTATTAGGTGTTCTGGGTCTGAGCTTTTCGACATATTCACGAATATTATTCTCCTCAGAATATTTCCACTATAAAATATTTATTCATAAAAAATGCTTAGAAAACTAAAATGACAAATTTCAGGAGAACTTCTCGCAGAACACTTATTTACCATCCGTGGAACACAGTTTGGGAAACCCTGATATAGAAGATCCCACTGACATTGATAAAGAAGTGAAGTGTGTGACATCCAGGATAGTGTGACATCCAGGATAGTATATGTAGGCCTCTTGGCATATAATAATTTGTGAATAACTTTCCTTTGGTACTTATTTTGAAATAATTGGTTGTAAAGAAAGTTGAATTTTTTTCTTTTCTTTTTCTTTTTTATTTTTAAATCATTATTTTCCTTTTCCCTTCCCAAGATATAGATATATAGTTCTATCTTTTTAAAATGGTGATAATCCCAAACTTTTGTCTTTGATGTTAGAGAGAAAGAGAGCTTGGCACAAAGATATCTACCAGTTTGAGTCTGTTTCCTATAAGAAACTAACAAAATGCTTCTATTGAATTCAATTTATTGAATTGAGTAGCATATTTAAAAATGGAAATTTGTTGTCCTTCTCTATTTTGATGATACACTTTGTATATGAAGGAAGAATATTCATAAAAAACAACAACAACAAAAAAAATGTTTAGATCATTCAGACTGTTTTCAAACAGTAAATATAATCTCTGTAATGGTATTATACTGCTAGTTTCCGATAAGCTTGTGATAAAGCTGTCTCTTCAACCTTTTCTGTATACAGCAGACCCTTCCTCCCAAACACTTTTACAAACTGATTGGTTATTGGAAAACTATGATTAAGCTAGCTGCAGTAAATCAAACCTTAATTTCTTGAAGACTTAGTGACATGAATTGGAATTACTTTCTGTGTATTCTTAAGGTGATGCTTATCATAGAATGGGACAACTGAAGCCAGTATCTGTAATGGCAAACCAGACATTGGTCAGATAGGGAGAAGTTTGATCAAGAAAGGTTAACATCTGTGATGTTGTCTGCACTCATAAATACATATGGGGTCATAACTCTCATGTCCTCATAGAATTCAGTGGCTCCATTATAAATTTCCATTCCTTTTCTTGGTAAGCTCTTGTCCTATCTTTTAGAGTCTAATGAGGTTATTTGCTTGTACAGTAGTCTAAAAGTGTCACATGACATTTGAGGTTTACTCGTGTTTATGCAGTACATCTCTTTTGTGCTAACAATTGCCCATGAGTGATATAATACAGTGCATTGTATACAACAAAGGTGATAGATGCATGGCATGTTTAACTTATCTGCACTTATCTTCAGATTGTTTTTTAAGCGTATAGTAGCAAACAAATTAATTGGATCACTCACATTTTAAAGAAAAATTTTAATTTTGCAAAAATTAAACTCTAACTTTACCTAATAATTTGTGTGTGGTCTTCTGTTCCTAATAAGTTCATTATTTCGCTTAGGCATGGAATCTATCAACACAAGACACATTTTTCTTATTTCTGCATCTCGAAACCATACATTTGTAATGGATTGTATTATGTTATCCTTTGTATCACAATTTAATTTTCTAAATCTCTTTTTCACTATGGCCCATAAATTTTCTGTTGTATTAATGTCAGGAGAGTTACCTGGCCAGTAAAGCAGTTGGATGTTGTGATTTTTGAGAAATCCTTTCAACTTTTGTTGAAGTGTGGCATGGAATGAGATCCTATTGGAAGATAAATTCTTTGTCTTTCCAGATCAGAGAGACCACTCTTTTCTCCAATATTTTTATGTATTGGTCACTTGAACATCATTTTAGCTGGATGTTTAGGAGCTTGTTGAAGGTGGATGGGAAGTACATAGGGGTACTTGCTCTCCTTGGACAAAAAAATGGCTCTCATCTGAGAATATGACCTCCTTCAACTTCTCAACACTTCAATCTTTATACACTTTTGACCACTGGAGCCACGTTTTCTGCATAGCCCTCCCTGCTTCCAACAATATTCAACAGAGTATCATGTCAGAAAAATGAATCCCACTAGCTGTCAATACTATTTAAGTCTACAGCAGACAATCATCATCATCAAATTCCTGACATGTACCCTCAAGGGGTGTATAGAATATTTTGATAATACTACATGAAGAACCTACATCATTACTAACTTCCTACCTACAATTTTCTGCCAAATCAATCTGTTGTTTATTATTTTAACGGTATAATAGAACACAGAAACTAAGTAAATAATTAATTTATTAACTTGATGCTGATATTTCGCTGGTATTATAACCAGCATCTTCAGAGCACAAAAACACTGTTTGTCACAATACGCGAGACTAAAACAACATGGTGTACTTAAACAAAATTGTAGCAGCAACACAAAGACTAGAGTCCTGATTTTGGTGCCCTCTATCTGGGAAAAAAAAAAAAAAAAAAAAAAAAAACCGCTATCATATATTACTAGAGTCCTAGAAAAGTGCTAGTTTTTTCTTAATATGACTGTCTCCCAGATCTTCGGCAAGTTAATACAGCCATATTTGTTGAGATTTGGAGTGTGTTTTAGGGCTTCTGTCGCCTCTAAGAACAATCTCTCTGATTTATATGGGCATATAAATCAGAGAGATTGTTCGTATGGGCATATAAATCAGAGAGATTGTTCGTAGAGGCGACAGAAGCCCTAAAACACACTCCAAATCTCAACAAATATGGCTGTATTAACTTGCCGAAGATCTGGGAGACAGTCATATTAAGAAAAAACTAGCACTTTTCTAGGACTCTAGTAATATATGATAGCCTTTTTTTTTTTTTTTTTTTTTTTTTTTCCCAGATACAGGGCGCCCAAATCAGGACTCTAGTCTTTGTGTTGCTGCTACAATTTTGTTTAAGTACACCATGTTGTTTTAGTCTCGCGTATTGTGACAAACAGTGTTTTTGTGCTCTGAAGATGCTGGTTATAATACCAGCGAAATATCAGCATCAAGTTAATAAATTAATTATTTACTTAGTTTCTGTGTTCTATTATACCATTAAAATAATAAACAACATGTTCGACGAACACATAAGTCTGTCCACACGCCAAATCAATCTGTTACCTGTCAAAGCTACAACATTGTCAGATCTTATATTTATATATCTATCTTCTAAGGCACTTTTTACCATATCAATCCACCTATGTCTTGGTCTTCCTCTGGGTCTTTTTCCTGCCAACCTGGCAGAGAACACTTGTTTGGTTAATCTTTCCTTGCCCATTCTGTTTAAGTGACCATACCACCTGATATTAGCTTTGCTAATGCATTCCTCCATCATCATCATCATCAAATTCCTGCCATGTACCCTCAAGGGGTGTACAGGATATGACAGTACTACATGAAAAATTACATCATCACTAACTTCCTATCTACAATTTTCCTCCAAATCAGTCTGTTACTTGTCAAGACTCCAACATTATCAGATCTTACATTTCTATCGTCTAAGGCACTTTGTACTGTATCAATCCACCTATATCTTGGTCTTCCTCTGGGTCGTTTTCCTGCCAACCTGGCAGAGAACACTTGTTTTGCTAATCTTTCCTCTCCCATTCTATTTAAGTGACCATACCATCTGAGATTAGCTCTGCTAACACATTCCTGGATACTGACAATGTCAAGTTCTTTCCTAATATCCTCATTTTTAATATGATATTGCCATTGATGCCATCTGTTCACGCCTCTAATCATTCTGAGGACTCTCATATCTGCGGTCTCTAGTCTTTGGTCAAGTGTTTTACTTCTGACCCAGCTCTCAGATCCATAAGTTAAAATTGGTTTGAACACAGTCTTGTATACAGCTAATTTAGTGTTCCGACTAATTTCTTTCTTATTCCATATGAATTTATTCAATTGACTTCCCACGATACCAGCTTTGCTGATTCTGTTGTCTATTTCTATATTTAGTTTACCATCTTCAGTAAAAATTGTGCCTAAGTAGCTGAAATGTTTTACTTGTTCCACTGGTTCTCCATTCACAACACAGTTGACATTTTCAATGATTCTGCCTATTTTCATTGTCTTTGTCTTTTTATTGCTGACCTTCATACCATATCTATTACAACAGCTATTCAATTTAGTCAGAGAATCTTGCAGACTTGTAGCGGATTTATTTAGAAGTATAACATCATCCGCATAAAGCAAAGAGCTGACATTAACATCTCCAATTTTGATATCAGGTTTAATACCACATTCCTTCATAATGTGATCCATATAGATAATGAATAACAGAGGGGATAATGTACATCCTTGTCTCACACCAGATTTAACATTAAACCATCTTCCTGTACTTCCTTCAATTCTAACTGCTGACTCACAACTCAAATAAAGACTAAGTATTGCTTGATATAATGCCCCATTGACACCATATAACTGCAGCGTATTGAATAGCTTCTCTCTTGGCACCTTGTCATATGCCTTTTCCAAATCGACAAAACTTAAATACAGATCTTTGTTATATTCCCATGCTTTCTCGACTATTTGTCGTAAAGTGAAGATCTGATCCTGACAGCCTCTATTTGGCCTGAATCCAGCTTGTTCTTCGCCAAGCTTTTCTTCCACAATTCTTCTCAACCGTTTCTCAAGTATACTTGCATAGATCTTGCCAGGAACACTCAGTAGGGAAATACCTCTGTAATTCTCACATTCAGTTTTATTTCCCTTTTTATATATGGGTACTATGAGAGCTCTACTCCAATCATCGGGAATTCGTCCCTCTGTCCAGGCTTTCTGAACTATGCAGTGCAGCCACTGTAAGACTCTTATACCACCATACTTCAGCATTTCTGGTTGAATATCATCTACTCCTGCTGCCTTTCCACATTTCAAGCCTTTGATGGCTTTTTCTACTTCAAGTATGGATATGTATTCCTGACTGCATGCCTGGTCAGTGTTTTTTATCACTGTGCTGTCATCACTACTTGTTTCATTTAGCAGTTTTTCAAAGTAATTACTCCATACTTCAAGGATATCTTTTTCTCCTGTTTTCATTTCACCTTTATCATCTCTAATTCCTTTTACAGCACTCTTTCCTCCATTCCTAAGCTTCTTCAACAACCTCCAGAATATTTTGCCACCTTCTTGATATTTATTTTCTATATTCTTGCCAAAGTCCTCCCATGACTTTTGTTTAGCTAGTTTTACACACTGTTTAGCTTTCTTACATTTGTCTCTGTATTCTGTAAGAGTAAAAGCTGACTTATTTGCCAGGAACTTTTGATATGCTTTCTTCTTTTCCTTCACTACCTCTTTAACTTTCTGTGTCCACCAGGGAGTTCTGATTTTTTTATCCTTGCACACAACCTCACCACATGCCTCTCTGGCAGAATCAATCAATGTTTCCTTCAGAGTTTGCCACTGAATCTCCAAGGCTTGATTCCTGTTCTCAAACTCTTTCATTTTCTTTTCAATAATATTTCTGTATTTTAGTCTACAGTTCACATCTGAGAGCTGCTCAACTTTTATTCGCTTTAAAACTTTCTTACATGTTATTCTTTTCAATATGAAATTCAATTTTATCCTGCTCAAGACTAAATAGTGATCACTTCCAATTTCAAATCCTCTGTACACTCTGGTGTCCTGCACCAGGGAGAAAACATCACTATCAACAATAACATAGTCAATGAGACTTTTCTTATTCCTAGCCTCTTCTCTCCATGTGAATTTGTGCACATTTTTATGTTGGAACATGGTGTTAGTAATAACCAGTCCATGTCCTGAGCAGAAATCCAACAGATATTTGCCATTATTATTAGCTTTGCTCTTTTCTCCAAATTTTCCCAAAATATTTTTGTATGTCTCACAATCATTTCCTACTCTACTATTTAGATCCCCAACAAGGACCAACTTTTCCTTTTTCATTGTGTCAGTTGCTTTTTCTAAAGCCTCAAAAAATTCCTCCACTTCTACCTTAGTAGAACCTTCTGTGGGACCATAGGCACAAATAAGTCTCATTGTCCAGTTCCCCATTCTCATATTTGCCCACATTACTCTTCTTGAGACTGACTGCCATTCAAGAAGATTAGCCTCGTATTTTGTGTTGAATACTATGGCTACTCCTTCTTTTCCTTGATTGTCATTGACTGAATATAACATTTTGTATTTATTGCTCAGAAAGATCTCACCAGTTTTGGTCTTTTTTTGTTTCAGTCACCCCTATTATGTCGATCTGGTACTTATCTAATTCCTCAGCTAGCTCCATTTCTTTGCCATTCAGGCTTCTTACATTGATAGTACCGATTTTTAACTCTGGTGATGTTGAGTTGGGGTTTGTTTTCAGATTTGTTCCAGTAGCTGACTTTTCGCTGTTCGCCCTGGTTCCCTGGCGAAAACAACGGGGGCCTTGTTTCCAGCCGGCATGAAATTTTGTCATGTTGTACCATCATTTTTTATTTTGGTTTAACCAATAAGAATACAATTTGGTCGGCTAAATCCCAAATTGCCAGCCCATCCTCGTTCGTTCAGTATCAAAGTAGATACCCAACAGGGTGCACCACGAGAAGGTGAGGATTGGACATTAGGTCAGAAGCCCTGGTCGGTTCTCCGCATTCCTTTAAAGGCTATGTGGAGGTCTCCTCTCAGTTATACAGCTTTGACCCTTAAGCACCCCAGTGCTTAATGCATTCCTGGATGCTGACAATGTCAAGTTCTTTCCTAATATCCTCGTTTTTAATATGATATTGCCATTGATGCCATCTGTTCACGCCTCTAATCTTTCTCAGGACTCTAATTTCTGTGGTTTCTAGTCTATGGTGAAGTATTTTATTTCTAATCCAGCTCTCAGATCCATAAGTTAAAATTGGTTTGAACACTGTTTTGTATACAGCTAATTTAGCATTTTGACTAATTTCTCTCTTATTTCCATATAAATTTATTCAGTTGACTTCCTACCATAACAATAAAAATATTCCATGAAACCTCCAATATGAATGTAACATACCATCTTTGTTGATTCTGTTGTCTATTTCCATATTTAATTTACCATCTTCACTAAAAATTGCGCCTGAGTAGCTGAAATGCTCTACTTGTTCTCTAGATTATCCATTCATGATGCAGTTGATATTTTCAAGGTTTTCATTGTCTTGCTATTGCTGATTTTCATACCAAATTAATTACAACAGCTATGCAATTTAGTCAGGTAATTTTGCAGACTTGTGCTGGATTTATTTAAAAGTATAACATCATCTGCATAAAGCAAAGAGCTGAGATTAACATGTCCAATTTTGATATCAGGTTTAATACCACTTTCCTTCATAATGTGATCCATATAGATAATAAATAACTTTAAAACTTTCTTACATGTTCTTCTTTTCAATATGAAATTCAGTTTTATCCTGCTCAAGACTAAATGATGATTGCTTCCAACTTCAAATCCTCTGGACACTTTAGTGACCTGCACCAGCGAGAAAACATCACTATCAACAATAATATAATCAGCAAGACTTTTCTCATTCCTTGTCTCTTCTCTCCATGAGAATTTGTGCACAATTTTATGTTGGAACATTGTGTTAGTAATAACCAATCCATGTCCCGAGCAGAAATCCAACAGGTATATGCCATTATTATTAGCTTTGCTCTTTTCTCTAAATTTTCCAAAAATATTTTTGTCTAACAATCATTTCCTATTCTGCTATTTAGATCCCCCCAACAAGGACCAACTTTTCCATGATTATTATTGCCTGAATAGAGAATTTTGTGTTTATTGCTTAGAAAGATCTTACCAGTTTTGTCTTTTTTTGTGTGTAAATCACCCTTATTATATCTATCTGATAGTTATCCAATTCTTCAGTCATCTTCATTTCTTTGCCATTCAGGCTTCTTATGTTGATAGTACTGATCTTGAACTCTGGTGATGTTGAGTTTGGGTGTGCTTCAGGATTTGTTCCAGTAGCCAACTTTTTGCTGTTTTCCCTGGTTCCCTGGGGAAAAAAACAATGGGGGGGGCTTGTTTAACCGGGTGATGCTCTAGCTGGCATGAATTTCTGTCATGTTGTACCATCATTTTATTGGTGGTTTAAGCAATAAGAATACAATTTGTTCCGCTAAATCTCAAATTGCCAGCTCATCCTTGTTCATTCAGTATCCAGGTAGATACCTAACAGAGTGCACCACAAGAAGGTGAGGATTTGACATTTGGTCAGAAGCTCTGGTCGGTTCTCTGCATTCCTTAAAGGCTATGTGAAGGTCTCCTCTCACTTATACAGCTTTGAACCTTAAGCATCCCCAGCAGACAATCTTGGATTCATTTTGTTTTTCCTAACTAGTAAACGATCTTGAGTAAGTATAGTTTTGCTTTTTTGCCCACATTTTCTTTTTCTGTCAGGAGAAAGGTATCTGTCTCTGTTAACAGTACCCAAACCAACCAATGCCACACTCATTGGCAATTTGTCTTTGTGTCATGGATGTGTGCTGAGAAAGAGTACATATTTTTGAACACTTTCTTTGAGATGTATCCATTTTATAGCCACACAAAATGAATAAAATACTATGAATGTCAACTTGTTTACACTATTAAAAATGCATGACACTATTAATAAATATCATAGAGCCAGTTAAAACATGTAGTACCCAACCAAAATAGTGAACTAAAACCAAAACAGACCAAAATTATTGTTAACTGAAACAACAAAACCAAAAACTTGGTGAAAATTCGGCTTGTTCAGATTAATTTCTTTGCTACTGTAACTGTTTTTGTAGGCTTTCAGAGTGATGTTTTTGTCTTTTTTTAGTGCATTATCTTGATGGTGCTATGCAATATATGACAGCAAAACATGTAGATGTTCCTCTCTTTTTTTTTTCATATTAAATATTTTTAATGATTGTATTCCTGTTATCTTACATTTATAGTCAAATAACTAGAGCACTTGTTTGCAACAGAAACTTTGCTTATCACAAGCGCTTATGTAATCACCATTGTTTGGCACACTTCTTATATTATCTTCAAAATTAATGTGTTAAACCTTCCCCACTCAGTTCAATTTCATTTTAGTGGAAAGCAAGAAAACACTTGACCCCTTCTACCTTCAGTTTTATTCTAGTTCTGGAAATGCAGTTGCAGTCCTCAGAAGCCTGGGATCATCAGCAATATCTTCTCTTCCCCTCCTTCTCAACCTGCACACTTCCTTTCTATGTTATTCTTCCATGAAGTCATAATGTTCCTTTTCATACCTAAAATGGATTTTCTTTCTTTCTTTTACCAGTGTCATTCCCCTGTACCCCAAACAACTATTAACCTAGCAGCCAAACATGAAGGTAATGTTATAGAGTTAAACCAGTTCTATATTCTTTTTTCTAAATATAAGTATAATGTTGGGAAGATTGTCCTCAGTTAAAAATAAAAGTTATTAAATTCACCATAAAAATAATTTTCTGTTTACCATTCAGCATTGTCCAGAAGTACCAGAATGATGATGGAAGGATTGAACTTAAAAAAGAAGAAATTGCTGTTACTGTACCAGCATCAGAAAGAGAGGACCCTAGGTTGAAAACACCAGGTAAAAATTGTCATCAGAAATTTTTTTTTTTTTTTTGGATAATCTGTCTTCTTTTTTATCTAGCAGGGAATGATAATAATTATAAACTGTATTATTCAGGATAACTAATGACCAATGATAATCATACTGTATGAAATGGGATACAAGAAATTATTTGAAAATCTTGTATTAAGTGATGAAATTATTCAATGTAGGAATATTTCTGAAACAGTAAATATATTTAGTAACATTGGGAGTAGTTCTTAACTTCTAACTGCAATATGGTGAATTATATGATATCTTGGTTGAAATGGATATTTCAGCCAGAATTTCAGAAACATTAGAACATTGAGGCAGTGAGAAAATATGATTTACATAGTACTGATTTGCATGACACTGCTTGTTTCATATAGCAGTTTTTCAAAGTAATTACTCTAGACATCTAAAACATCTTTATCTTCAGTTTTCATCTCATCTTTATCATCTCTTTTCAATATTTTTCAATAGCCTCCAGAATTTTTTTGCCACCTTCCTGATATTTATTTTCTTCTATGTTCTTACCAAAGTCTTCCCATGGCTTTTGTTTAGAAATATGTTATGCAAATCAACACTATGAAAATCAATGCTGATGCTTTAAAGTAATTCTAATTCTAAACAAGCTCATTGGAGTAGTAGAACTTGAAGGAACCTGTGAAAATTTTAAGTCTATGAAAGCATTGAAGTATTGCTTGATATAATGTCCCACTGACATCATATAACTGTAGCATTTTGAATAGCCCTTCACTTGACACCTTGTCATATGCCTTTTCCAGATCTACAAAACTTAAATACAAATCCTTGCTATATTCCCAAGATTTCTCAACAATTTGTCATAGTGAAAATCTGTCCCTGACAACCTCTGTTTGGCCTGAATCCAGTTTGTTCTTTACCAAACTTCCCTTCCACAATTTTTCTTGGCTGTTTCTCAAGTATACTTGCATAAATCTTACCAGGAACACTCAGTAGGAAAATACTTCTGTAATTCTCACATTCAGTTTTATTTCACTTTTTGTAGATGGGTACTATGAGTTCTGCTATGAAATCCAATCATCTGGAATTCGACCCTCTGACCGGGCCTTCTAAATTACGCAATGCAACCACTGGAAAACTTTTATATCTTCACGTTGAGCATTTCTGGTTGAATATCATCTACTCCAGCTGCCTTTTCACATTTCAAGTTTTTAATGGCTTTTTTCTATTTAAAGTATGGTTATGTATTCCTGGTTGCATTCCTGCTGGGAGTTTTTTACCAACTGACACTGCTTGTTTCATATAGCAGTTTTTCAAAGTAATTACTCTAGACATCTAGAACATCTTTATCTTCAGTTTTCATCTCATCTTTATCATCTCTTTTACAGCACTTTCCTCCATTTCTAAGAATTTTCAATAGCCTCCAGAATTTTTTTGCCACCTTCCTGATATTTATTTTCTTCTATGTTCTTACCAAAGTCTTCCCATGGCTTTTGTTTAGCTAGTTTTACACAGTGCTTCACTTTCTTACATTTTTCTCTGTGTTCTCTAAGGGCACAAACTGACTTACTTGCTGGGACTTTCAATGTGCTTTCTTCATTTCCTTGATTTCCTCTTTAACTTCCTGATTCCACCATGAAATCTGATTTTTCTATCCTTATAGACAACCTTACCACATTCCTCTCTGGCCAAATCAGTCAATGTTTTCTTCAGGGTTTGCCATTGAATCTCCAAGGATTGGTTCTTGTCTTCAGACTTTTTAATTTTTTCTTCGATGATGTTTGTGTATTTGAGTCTACAGTTCACCTCTGAAGGCTGCTTAACTTTGATTTATTTTGAAATTTTCTTTCCCATTTTTAAATATGAAATTCAGTTTTATCCTGCTGAAAACTTAAAGTGTGATCATATCTTATTTCAATTCTTCTGATACTTTTATGTCCTGAACCAGGGGGAAAATATCGTTATAAACTATAACAGTCAATGAGACTTTCATATTTCTTGCATCTTCTCTCCATGTGAATTTGTGCACATTTTTATGTTGGAACATGGTGTTAGTAATAACTAATCCATGTCCTGAACAGAAATCCAGCAGGCATTTACCATTATTATTAGCTTTGCTCTTTTCTCCAAATTTTCCCAAAACATTTCTGTCTGGTAATCATTTCCTACTGTACTGTTTAGATCTCCAACAAGGACTAACTTTTCCTTTTCATTGTGCCAGCTGTCTTTTCTAATGTCTTAAAAAAATTACTTTCTTCCTTAGTAGAACCTTCTGTGGGTCCATAAACACAAATAAGTCTCATTGTCATTCTATGCTTACATCATTCTACTTTAGATATTGCCTGCCATTCAAGAAGATTATCCTCCTATTTGGTGTGGAATACTGTAGCTGTTTTTTTCCCTGATTGTTATTACCTGATGACAGGCTATATATATTTAATTTAGAACTGAGATTATAGCAAACTAAATTTTACCCCTAATGATTCTGGAAGGTTAACAAAAATAGATGTTTGATGACAGGATAAAGATCCATCTGGCTTGAATTGAATTTGCATTTTCAGCAGAAGCATCCAAGGCTATTGGGCCAGTGTATAATAAGTCTTAATTGCATGTGTTCTTATTTTGTGGTATTAAAACCTGAGTTTCTGGAAGGGGAAACCTGTCACCTCTAAATGAGACCAACTAATTGGGATAACTCTGTTAATTGCTTGTATTCTACTTGCTGGTTTGCCTGTTTTGCAGGATTAGAAACAAGTTTCTGGCAGGGTAAACCCTACTACCTCTGTATGAGATCATCTAACTCACCTTCACTTGGGAAAACACCCAACTGAAGATCATGATATAAGTAGGTTGATGCAGTTAGAATGTGCCTTACAAGACTGAAATATGAATTCTAACTGTATGTAGTCCTGACAAATAACAGGCTAATTGGAGGAAGATTGTTGATATGAAGTTATTAATAATATAAATATAATCATGTAACACTGTCATAACATCCTGTATACTTCTTGAGGGTACATATCAGGAATTAGATGATTCTCATAATAAGTCAATGACTTGCTGGTACTTGGCTTAATAGTCAGGCAAACCAGCTAAGATGCAATTTACATACAAAAAAAAAAAACAAAAATACATACACACTGCTTGGAAAGAAGTCAACAGACACCCCCATGGACAAGAATCATTGTGCTGTGTAACAAGTCACGTGCTTATATCTGGTATAAATTGGAGGAATATGATGTTCCCAATCAGTGCAACTGTGTCTGGGTGAAATGGTTGTGAGAAGGGAACTGATGGAATTTGACAGAGGCATTGTGATAGGATGCCTTGTTGCTGGACCATCTGTTTGGAAAATTGTTGACAATTTGGTCTATCTCAGGTCAAGAGTCAGTGGTACCATAGTGAAATGGAAGTGCAGGAATTCAGCTACAAGTGCTACCTGCAGTGAACCAAAAACCACACTCACTGAATGTGACTATAGAGTGCTACATATGATAATATGTACAAACTGCCATTCGTCAGCTGACATATTGAATGCAGAGTTCCAGGCATTGACTGGAACATGAATCTGCACAAAAACATTCAGAATCAAGGCTCACAACATGGAACACGCATGTCCCCACCCTATCAAAATCAACATGCAGCATTCTTCAGTGGTGCAAAGAGTGTGTACAGTGGGATGTGGAAGCTCCAAAACTGTTATGAAGCTACAAATTGTGCTATGCTCTCTACTTAACAGTTGGACTGGTATGTGACAGATGTGCAGTGAATATCTTACCAGAGTGTGTTACCTCATCAGCTGACACATTGAACTATGAAACTCTGAGGTGGCCCTGTTTTTCCTCAGACCTCTGTGTTGCTACAAACATTTGATTCCAAGAGGTATCTGGACAGTGGTGCAATGCTTCCTACTTTATGGCATTTCTACAGAACTGACCATTGTCTCTTTCAGCAAGACATTGCACTGTGTCATAAGGCTGCTGTAACTGTGTGGTTTATGGACATGAATGTCATCACACTGGACTGGCCTCCTCTGAGCTCTGTTGAACAACTGTGGGATGAATTTACCCAACAAAGTTAAGGGACGTCTCCCCCACAGCAGTCCAGTACCTCATTACATGGCTGCAGGAAGAATTGTCTGAAATTCCCATTAATCTCTATCATATGCTTGTGGAAAATATGCCCCATAGGATTGCTGCAGTCCTTTCAGCAAAAGGAGGTCCTGCATCTTTTTAATGTGAGCACCATAGTTGTTTGTTCCTCACATTATGGTGTCCATTGACTTCTTTCTAAGCTGTGTGTGTGTGTGTGCGTGCGCGCGCGTGCAAGCATAAGACTAATTACTTCATCCTGTTGAAATTATGAAAACCAAGGATACTTGGCAGGTTGTGGGTCTGTAATGATGATGAATGGTTGAATAACTTGGTTTCTGAGTTGCTGCTGTGATGTTTAATCTGGATTTGTAAAATAACTTCTGAGTGAAATTTTAATTATCACTACAATACTGAAAATTTAATTTTAGTGAGAAGATGATTTACAGTTGACATACTGTATGTCTGTACTTTGTTGCCACAGTTAAAAAAAATAGTAAGGTAATGATAAGGTAATGTTTTGTAAAAATTTACAAAATCATTTCAATTGGACCATTTCAGTCCATTTAGGCAAAATTATGTGTTCAACTTTGGATAATGAATGCTATCATTGAATACTACAGCAAAATACAAATGGAGTATTTTGCTGTAGTATTCTATGATAGCATTCATTATCCAAAGTTGAACACATAATTTTGCCTAAATGGACTGAAATGGTCCAATTGAAATGATTTTGTAAATTTTTATAGTGGTCCTATTTATGAAATTTCATTAAATTCCATCAAGCTGGGAATTATTATAATTTCAATAAATATGTCAATAAAAACAGTCCAATTATGTGGGTGGTGGCAGAGATAGTGGATGGGAAAAAATATTAATTTTACAATTTAAAATGGCATTTGAGAATAGTTTGTCAGTCAAAGGTTTTTAATTTTCTTTTAATTGTTTACATAATGCAATTTGAAATTGTTTGGATGTGGATTTTTGGTTGTGTACCTTTCTTTCCTTTTCCTTTTGTCCCTTTTTTTCCCCTTTCTTTCTTTTGAAAGGACCATTATGATGTTTTGTTACATCATGAATGTTGGTAATATTTATTTTTATTTATTTTTTTCTTTTTAGGTGGCGGGAGGGAGAGGAACTAATGTGTCAAAAGTTATATATTTCATTTATCATGCATCAGTCTGTTTTTATATACTCTGTACGTAGAATTTTGCCACCAGTCGAAATCAAAATTTAAATGAATCATATGCTAAATATGGAAGTTTATTAAATTTTATCTCTAGTCATTTATTAACATATCAGTTTTTTGCAGTAATAATGAATCAGAATCAAAATTCAAACCACATATGGATATCTTATTTCCAATGTGAATTTCGAGTTTTATTTAATTCACCATTCCAGAATGGAATTATTATAGTATATAATTTTGCTTTGCTCTTTTTTTGAATTTTTCTAACACTTTGAATTCTTGCTATGTGATTGTTACCTTATTGAAAATTATCTGTTTTCTATTTATTTTTAAGGAGATTAATATATGCTTGTAATAGTGTGTCAGTTTCATAATATCTGTAATCTCTTTTATGTTTTGAAGGTTGTATCTTTCAATTCTATAGCAATTGTCCTGTGTGCCATCTGTCAGTGTAAACAATTAAAAAAAAAAAATCCTTAAATGGAACTTGTTCATTAAACATCAGTAATTTGATTTAAATTATCTGTATAGTTTAATATCTTTTATAACCATTTTTTGAAATAAAATAATGCATAGATGGTACAATGATTTTTTGATATGAGACATTTTAGTTTTTCCTTCTGCTGTAGGTGCAAAATTGTTACATCTGAAAAAGCAGCTATGGACCAAAATTGAAAAAAAAAGAAAAGAAGCAAGAGAAAGAAGAAATATGATTTTCAAGGTAGATAATGAAGAACTGCAAGATGGAGATCAGTTAGAAGAGGAGGAAGAGGAAGAAGAACTTACTGAAGAAAGTGAAGAAGAAGAAGATGAGGAGGAGGAGGAGGAAGAAGAGGAGGAAGAGGAAGAAGAAGAACATGTATTTGCTGTGAAAAGAAATGAATTTTTAGATGATGAAGCAGAAGAGGATGATGCTGAGGACTATGAAGATGAGGACTATGAAGATAATAATGATACTGAAAGTATTGAGGATGTATTTAAGTCCAAAAACTTTAGAAAGAGAAATGATAATAATATATTCAGTAATGAGCTTAAACTTGATTCAGATACTGAGGATGAGAGTAAGTGATGATTATATTGTTTATTTATTTTATTTTTTTGTTTAAAAAAATATGTTTTGAGTAGTTATATTGTATTAATTATTCCTTTCAGAATAAGATACTTTTATACAGTCAATGATGTAATTTTTTTTCATGTAGTACTATCATATCCTGTACACCCCTTGAGGGTACATGGCAGGAATTTGATGATGATGATATCTATAAATATCAATATATACTATTTGATTATTGTTATCATCACATCAGCATCAATGGAGTCAGTGGATTCATTGTGGAAAGTTTGCTCAGTCAACATGATAAATATGTTCAACATTTATCATGTTGAACCTTAAAATCCTTAACACTTCCAGCATTCAAAGTAATGTTTCCACTCCCCATAATTCTTCATGTAAACAATTTACTTATGCTCTTATTCACCAAATCTTTATGCAACTTTCAGGGATGGCCTCTTTCTCTTCCCCTCTTACCTTCTACTCTTTTTATAATCCTCCTCTGTATTAATCCAATAAAATACCTCACTAGCTTAAATTTCTATATCATTGTGAAGGGTACTTACTTTTTATAATAAAGTGACAGTTGAGTTGAATAAAGGAAATAGCTACTCACTGAACTTTGCAAACTTCTGGACTTTGCAAAGACATTTGACAGGATTCAACATAGAATTCTGTGGTATAAATTGGAGCAAATGGGGACGGATATGAATCTGATTTGATTAGAGGATGCCTGATGGACAGATATCAAAGAGTAGTTTATAGAAGAGCTGAGTCTAGGAGAAGGCAGGTGACTAGTGGTGTACCACAGGGCTCAGTACTTGGTCCTCTGTTGTGTAATTGGTACGTTAGTGATATAGAAAATAATTTGACAGGAAATATTCAGTTGTTTTGATGATGCAAAACTGAGAAGAGCAATATTAAATGGAGGTTATGTAGAGAGAGAGATCCTGCAGGATGACTTAATAGATTGTCAGTATGGGCAGAGGTAACTGGCTGCCAGTTAAATGTGACCAAGTGTAAGGTGATGCACTTTGGGAAGAAGTGATCGCAAGGTCTGTTACTATATTGATGGAACTGAACTACAGGAAACTAATGAGGTCAGGGACTTGGTAGTGATTGTCGACAGGGAGTTGAAGTTTAGTGGACATATTATATTGCAAAGGTGGTAGCCAGAACATCACATCACATCAGATTACGTGGTTGTTGAAGAACACACTGACAAGTAGGGATAGGGAAGTTATATGTATAGTAATGCTTTAATAAGACCAACATCTGGACTATTATATGCATATCTGGTCACCTGGATTCTGTTGGGGATGAAGAAGTGGTGTAGATGATCCAGAGAAGACTTTTTTCCCACTACATGGCGTGGAAGGAACAGAATGAGGAGTCACCCATGGAAATTGTATAAGAGTGTGAGGACTAGATGTTGTTCTTGGAGGTTAGTGGATGGGTGGAAATGGATTGCCAGAGGTGGTGGTGAGTGCTTTGTGTGAATGAATTTAAGGAGAGGTATAATAGATATTGTGTGAATAATGGGTCTCCTGCGATATGATTTATGACTCCATGGAGATACCCATATAATAATATCACTGCTCACCCCATCAAACTCTGCAGTTTACATTCCTTTAACAGCTCTTCATAACTAACATTGCAGAGTCCTGATATTTTCATGGTCACCCATCTCTGGGCCCTTTCCAGTGTTTCCACATCAGAATGAATACTGGGTGACCAAATCCAAGCACAATAGTTCAAGTGTGATCTGACCTATGCTTTATACAGGAGCATAATCCCTACTCTCAGTGTGCTCCTTATCATAGCAGTAATATGATGTGCAGTCATTTCAGCATTTGCAATGTACCCTCTAAACTTCAGTCCACTGTCAGCCAGTCATCCTTCAATCTGGAATCTCAACTGCTTCCTGTAGCACAGTTTGACAAATATAGCTCACTTCAAAGTGAAACACCTTATACTTATCAATATTAAAACAACAATTCCACTCATTTGTCTAAGCAAATGGGCAAATTGAGTGGAATGACAAAAAAAAAAGTTTTTTTTTCATTATTTTTTTATTTTTTGTGATAATCCCATACACACAAGAGGTTCGTGATTAACATATGGTATGGTCAGTGCTATGGATTCAGTCTATTCAAATCTTCCTGAAAAGGAATTAACACCAACACCTTATAATTCTTCCTGACTTTGTATCATCAGCAAACATCTGATCCTCTATCAATCCACATTAAAATCATTAAAATGAACAGTCACATTTCCCTAGGGCACATTATTGTTTTTTTTTTTTTTGAGACACCACTCCATCATACATAACATGTTGTTATTGGTCACAGTCAATCTCCAACTCATCTACCTTCATTTTAGAAATTATGGACTTTACAACCGTGTTATAAATAACTATTTTAATTTCCTGACATTTCGACCTTCATATTAAGGTCATCATCTAGATGACCTTAATATGAAGTTTGTATATACTCATATACAAATATACAAGGACAAGCTGAGTTACATTTCCCACAGTAAACTAAAGAAACAATGATTTGATTACCGGTTATTCTACAGGCATGACCTCTAGTGAAAAAAAAAAATAAAATAAAATAAAAATACAGATAAAATTGCAAATTAATTAATTATTTAGAAACTACATCAAAGCTAAATTCTATTTAAGATAACATGAGAGAAACATTCTTTCTTATAGATAGTTTTCTTACAGTAACAATGATGTCTTATTTTTAACATTACAATTGTTATATTAGATTTAGGATTCTGGATTATCTACAGTCCTGTTTATAGTTAACTCTTAGGGAGAAAGGTTCCGTGGGTAGAATATGTGCTGTCCATATGCTTGGGATTTTTAGACCATCATTATTGTTCAGATTGCGATGGTTGATAAGAATCTCACAGGATTCCTTAATTTTTGCATTCATACCATGTTTTAGTGTGATGTAAACAACTGGTGCTTTTCCAGTCAGTTCTATATTAAGTGTTCAGAGTATGATCAGAAAGACCAGCTTCACCATAGTTATTAAATTCAATGTGTCGTTTATGTTCCTTTTGTCTGATAGGAATTGTGCATCCTGTTTCCCCTATATATGGTGGATTACAGGAGCAATAAATACGGTATACTCCAGGGTGGGCCAGCTGAGGGAGTGAGTCTTTGGATGAGTTGAGTAAGTTTTTTAATTTTGCAATAGGTTTAAAGATGGCTTTGAGGTTGTATTTCTGTAGTATTCTGTTTATTTTATCTGATGTCCCTTTAATGTAAGGAATGGTTATAGTTTTATTGTAGTCTGGTTTATCTTTGTTTTTTATTAAGGTCTTGTAGAGAATTTTGTTAATAGTGTTTTGCCTGTAATGATTTTTTAGAAAAGTATTGCTGATAACTTTAAATTCATCTTTCTTCATTGGAGCAGATCTTCAAAGCCCTGCTTTTTAGAGTATTAATGACACCTAGTATTTGTGTTGAATGGTAGTAAGAGTTTACGTGTATATATTGGCCAGTATGTGTCAGTTTCTGGTAAACAGTGAAGGAAAACTGCCAGAAGGAAGACGTGTGACAGATGTCTCTAGAAACGAAGTGTGTTCTGTTTTTCAATCTCAATTGTGAACTGTATGCATTTGTGTTGTTTGTTTAGGTGACTAAGGAAAGTGTCTAGTGTCTGGCGGCCATGGGACCAGATCGCAAAAACGTCAACGTATCTAAGTCAGACTTTGGGTTGGTTTTAAAGGAGAGGAATCTAGAGCATGTTGCTCAAAATGTTCTATATAAAAGTTAGCAATGGGGGTGGAGGTAATGGCAAGCCCATGGCTTAATGACCTTAATATGAAGGTCGAAACATCGAGAAATTAAAATAGTTATTTATAACACGGTTGTAAAGTCCATAATTTCTAAAATGAATGCTGATCACCGTGCAACACTAAAAAAAGGACTCCAACCCATCTAGCTAATCTATTATCCATTCTAATCTGCAGCTTGTACACCAACCTTTCATGAGATAAACTATCATATGTTTTTGTAAAGTTCAAGAATATCATTGTATGTGAATCTTCCTTATCATAAAATGCAAGTTGATGTCTAAAACAAGATCTACCCTTAACAAGTCTATCTGACTATCATAAAGAATTTTATGTCCATCAATTCAATCTTGACCACAACTGCAGATGTGTAGAGTGGTCCGTAATTGGAAATTTTCCATCCTAGAACCATGCTTGTTGAGTAGTACTGTTTTTGCTTTCTTTTTTTGTTCATTCCTTAAAAATACTTGGTGATATGTCATCTGTTCCCACAGTCTACAACAACATCTAGTCCCCCCATCAACTCCTGATACACCTGATTCTTTCACTTAATTCAAATAATATTTGCCCTCTTCTACATCTTACATAGCGTCATTTCTGCCAATATATGATATACATTGATAAAGCTCATTAAATAACTTGACTACATTCCTTGCCATGGTCACTACTGCCATAACTATTCACCAGTGTCATTCCTCCATAATTATTTTTACTCTTGCTTGCCATCTAGCAAAAGAATTCCCTTGGTTATCATTGGCCTAATTTGCTATTCTTCTCTTTCTCATATGCACTTTTTCTTACGTAACAACAATGCTATTACCTTTCTAGACTACACTTTATATATTCGTCATGACTGTCTCTTCCTCCATAACATCATCATTTTTCAACACTGCTTCCCTGATTTAACTATTCATCCATTCTGTTCCTATTCTATTTATTTGCTTAACTCTTGGTATACAGTTGTTCAGTGCTTATGTTAGATATTGCCTAATCAGTTCCCATACTCAGTTAACTTCTTTTCTATACAGCTTAGGCATATTTACAAGATTTCTAAATTTCTTTAAATCTGCATATTTCTTGTATTAATTTTGTTCTGTCGAAAAAGATTTTTAAATAAGTTATTATGTACTCAATTCTTTATAAAAAATCTTGATTTTTTTTTTTTTTTGAAAAGTTTAAATTATTACTAGCTTCTTATCAACAATTTTCCTCCAAATTAATTATCTGTCAGGACTCCAATATCATCAGATTTTATATTTCAGTCTTCTAAGGCACTTCTTACTGTATCAATCCATCTATCTTGATCTTCCTCCTGGTCTTTTTTCTGCCATTTTGAAGCTATTTTGCTAACCTTTGTTAGCAAAATAGATGTGACCATACCACCTGCAATTAGCTCTGCTTACACATTCCTGAATACTAACATTCTTGTATTTCTTCCTAATATCTTCATTTTTAATGTGATTATGCCATTGATGCCATCTGCTTCCTCCTGCCTCCATTTTTCTCAAACTTCTCGTATTGTGCTCTCCAGTCTTAGATTGTTTTATCTCTACTCCTACTCTCAGATCCATAAGTTAAAATTGGTGTGAACATTGTCTTGTGACTAAGTTGAACAAGTTTCTCTCATATTCCATATAAATTTATTCAGTTGACTCCTGCCACGCCATCTTTGCTAATTCTGTTTTCTATTTCCATATTTAATTTGCTATCTTCACTTAAAATTGTGCCTAAATAGCTGAAATCATTTACTTGGTCGGTAGGTTTCTCAGGATGCAGCTGATGTTTTCAATGTTCCTGCCTAATTTCATTGTCTTTGTCTTTTTATTGTTGATTATTATACCAAATCTGTGCACAATACTCCAGGTGCAGTCTTAACAAGGCCTTATAAAGAGGCAAAATGACTTCCTTATCCTTAAATGTCAAGGTTTGCTTTAACATTATCTTCATCCTCTGAGTTATATTTTCATATGTAACCTTTGAACTTCACATTTCTTATCTAGCATTATGCTAAGATCCCTAGCCTCATCAGATTCATTTGGCATAACCCTGCTAATACAATATGCTGCTGGAAATCTCATCAAGCCAATGTGCATTTTACACTTCTAGCATTAAACTGACAGCCACGTTTGCCCAAATTTTCATTCTATTCAAAATCATTCTGGAAGTGCTGGATAGCAGTAGCATCCCTGATTGCCATCTTTTATAAAAGTTGCATATCTCCTGTTAGACCCTCCCTAATATCATTAATGTATAAATTGAACAACGGTTTCCCAATGACTGAACCCTGAGATACACCAGTAGTTACCTTAAATCTGGCAGATTCATGCCCACCATACACTACTTTTTGATATCAGTCTATTAACCATCCACTTATCCAAGTCAGGAGTTTATATTCCCATATTCTCCAGTTTATGCAACAGCCTTTCATGTGGTATCCTATTAAATGCCTTAGCAAAATCCAACATTATCATATTGTGTCCATTCCCTTTATCGAACTTGGCCATTTTATAAGATATGAGCAGATTGCTAAAACATGACCTTCCTTTAGTAAACCCATGCTGTTTCTTGCAGAGTAGAGCTTGTGTGTTTACTAATTTCTGAATGCAAGTTCTTAAAATCTTCTCCAAAATCTTCACCACTGTATCAGAGATACTGATAGGTCAGTAGTTAGACACATCAGTTTTTGCACCACCCTTGTATACCGGAACCATCATACATTCCGCATCATTCCTGAGCTGAAACTCAGGTTGTACAAACATGTGAAAGGCCTGGCCAATTCATTTGAACAGCTCTTTAGCAAATGTGCTGATATTCCATCTGTCCCTTTTGACAAATTCTTATCTAGGTTATGCAATAGTCTTCAACCTCCTTTTTCATGTACCTCTAACTCTTCATCCAATGTAGCAGTAGCACTGTGTACCATGTTACATACACCTGGTTGATATATCTCAGCAAAGTGAGCACTCATTAATTAAACACTTTCATTAGCTTCTGACACTACAGTAGTATACCATCTGCATTCAGTAAAGTTATTCTTCCACATTCATTCTCTCTTTTGCTTGTGGCATAATGATAAAATTCTTTTGAATTGCCTTTAGCCTGCATAGTCAATTTCTTTTCCTGCTCCAGTTTAGCTTTCTGCACAATACTCTTTACTTTGATGGTCTTCACTTTATATATTTCATAACTGCTCTCACTCTTATTTCATGATATTCTTTCCACATCATTTTCTTCTTATGGATCTCTTGCTTTATGAGATTGCACATCCATTTCACTCCCACCTTATTTATTCTTTGACCTCTAAGGATACATTCAGATACCTCATTTAAGCACTGTTTTCAAAGATTCCCATACATTGCTGACATCTTTCCCATTCAATAACTGATATCATGAGACCAAAGATAGTGTTTTCTTTAGTTGATTATAATTTCCAACTTTATAGTTCAGCATGTAACCTGTTGTAATTGGAACATCAGTGTAATTAGATACTTCCCAAGAAAACACAGCATGATCTGTCACCAACTGGCCATAAAATAGTTATATTCTTAGAAGAGACCCCTTCTGATGCTATGAACAAATCTAATACTCTTTGATCTCGAGTTCCTTCTTTCACATGCTTCTTGAGAAAGTTTCTCACAACATTCAATAAATTCTTCTTCATTCTTATCATGAGATTTCTCTTCTACCAATCAGTGTCTGGATAATTAAAGTCACCCATAGTTATCACTCATTTAGCACCAATGAGGCTAAATTGGCAATGCATTTCATCGTTATCTACAGCTGAGCTGCCAGGTCTGTGGCAACACCCCACCATATATTTCATTCTGTTAGCCTGCACTTCACATCAAATAGCCTCAAATTCATTGCTACATGGGACATTATTACCATAAATGCTTTTTTTGTGTTTCTATCCTAACTGGGATTAAGTCGTCTGATATCATTAATAGTACTCCCCCCCTCCTATCTCTTCTGTCATTCCTAAAAAATAGTATACCCTTTACACTTGATCCCAGTTGCCATATCTGATTCTGCAAGAGGGAATGTATCACAAATGTTATAAGATTCAGCTCGTTACCTTTAACTTGTTATTGCAGAAACTTATAGAAGGAGAGGTGACTTGAAGTTTTATAAGTTAATTCATGGATTATACAACATATTTAGGGTAGACTGCTATACTTGACTGAGCTAGGCTCAGCTAGAGAACATAATAAGAGGTTAGCAATAAGGAGTTAATTCTTTCTGGTTAGAATGGAGAATATATAAATGCTCTTTAACAGTAAGCTGTAGATGTTAAACAGCTTAAATATTTTAAAGAATACATTAGATAATTATTATGGATGGGTGAAGTATAGATTAAATGATTATTTGATGTGTGGATGATTATTATATAGTTAGCATCATTAATATTTATTTATTATATGCTAGATTTATTATATTCATAATTCTATTGGGTTGTTGCAAATGAAATGGCCGTTGAATGACTGTCAGGTTTCTACTGATTGCTGAAGAAAGCAAGTGCTGAGGTAGATGCAGATTTTTTATATCATGTGACAGCGTCACACGTGGGTGATGCAATTGTAGTATTTGTTTCATTCAACGAGCAGTTGGAACGAATGAAACCCAGTCAATTAAGGTTGCTATACCTTTATGAGTTGAAATTGGGAAATTCTGCAGCGGCTGCAGTAAAAAACATCAATAAAGCATTCGGTGGAGGAACAACTAATGAGAGATCCACTTGCCATTGGTTTGCAAAATTTTGCTCAGGAGATTTGAGGCCACAAAACAAACCCTGTGACCATCATCCTTCCTCCATTGATTCGAATGAATTAAAGGATTTAATCGAATCAGATCCACGGCAAGCTGTACGAGAGATTGCCCAGACACTAAATGTACACTTCTCAACTGTTTCACAACACTTGGCAATAATAGGAAAAGTAAGGAAGCTCAACAAGTGGGTGCCTCACAAACTCACTGAAACCAAAGCATGCTGTTTGGAAGTATGCTCTTCTCTCTTAAGAAATAAAGAAGAAAGGTTCCTTCAACGAATTGTGACTGTGGATGAGAAGTAGATATTCTACCACAATCGTACATGTTTGTCGCAGTGGTTGGGAATGAAAGACGCCCCAGGAAGGACTCCAAAGGCACCTCTGCATCCAGTGAAGATGTTTACTGTATGGTGGCCTTCTGCTGGTGTTATTCACTACTCATTCCTTCCACGAGGTGAAACGATAAATGCAGCTCGATATTGTACAGATATGCGGCAAATGCATGACAAATTGTGCCTTAAGCAACCAGCACTTGTGAATAGACACGGAGTTCTATTGTTTCAGGATAACGCCTGACCACATATGGCAGTGTCACCCATTCAGCAAATCAACAATTTGGGATACAAAATTGTGTCTCATCCTCCATACTCTCCTGACATTTCCCCAACAGATTAATTACCATTTTTTCCGGCACTTGAGCAATTTTTTGTCCAAGAAATGCTTTGCCAATGACATATCAATTTATCAGGCAGTGAAGGACTTCATCACTTCCAGAGATACTGATTTTTACAAATGTGGTATAAATGACCGTGCCACACGTTGGCAACAATGCATTGATACTGCTGAAGATTACTTTGATTAAACAGGTATTCTTCTTCTTTTTATTCTCTTCTTTTTCAATCGTCCTTAAAATCAGCCATTTCATTTGCAACAACCCAATATAAACATCAGCAGTGACTTGCATGACCAACCATTTCAAACAAACTTTGAGATCTGAAAATTGATTTTCAGTTCTGTTGCAATTCTAGTTGTTAACTTTTCACTGTTGACTCTGATTTCTGACAGAAACAGTGGGACTTGTTTATAAGCATGAATGCCCCAGCTGCTGTGATTTTTTTTTTTCTTTAAGTGTATTATCATGTTTTCATGTTTTGGTTTCATTCAGTAATGCAGTTTATTTGGTTCAGTTCTAAGTTACAAGCTCATTACTGTTTGTTGATTATCTGAGTAGGATACTTACCAAAGGATACGCTTTGTGAAGGTGAGGATCAAACATTCAGTTAGAAGTTCATCCTACTCAATTCTCCATGTTCCCAATGGTTTGTTGTGCAGAAGTCTCCCAATTACCTGTCTTCAAAACTATTATGCCACACCTTGCAGTATTCATATTACTAAATTGCTGCCTGTTGTGCAGAAAGAAAGAAAACATTTTTCAAGTTTTGCTACTGTTTTTCTTTGTACCTGTTTAGCATCCATGAGGTTGGGTTTGGATGATTTGCAAAGCATAATAATTATTATTATATTTCTGTTGTGTTATGACTTGCATCAATATTATTTAGTTGGAAAGATGGGTTTAAATCTGTTCAGGACATGAGGAACATTTAGGACTTTTCAACTTAGGGTGAACTAGCCATCTAGTCTCATCAGCTCATACAATTTGAATGATACAGCAGTTAAAGTTACTTGAAATTATAAAAGGCCACATGGTCTTTTAAGTAACTATAAAAAGACCCAGAGGTATGTTGTAAATTGAATGTTTTCAATATATAAAAAGTATAGTTACATATAATTTCTTTTGTATAAATTCATTCATATTGCATATAAATCTAAATTTGAGTGTTTGAAAGTTTTTTTTTTTTTTTTTTTTGTTGTTGTTGTAGCTCTTGAGAAGCATATTACATCTGTTGCTACTGCCAATATTATAACGACTACAACTGTTGGATCTTCTTCTACCACTGATGGATATGTGAAGGATGTTTATCCAACTGAAAAAGTTAACAGTTTAGATATGAACAATGATACAGCAGAGTCTTCAATTCCTGCCTGTAATTCTGAAATGAGGTCATTAAAGAATGGAGATAAAGCTCTTTCATTAATTGACAGCAGCAAGGTACTTTTCAGATTTTTCTTACAAAAAAAAAAAAAGTGCTGTTGTAAATTTACTGTTGATTCGTTCTTTTCTATATCATCGTCCATGAAACTGCTCTTACTGTTCCACAGAAATCTGCATCAGTTAATTCTGGAATAAATGTAATTTTTTTTTTTTTTTTATTTATTTTTTGTGCTAATTTAGTATGATATCAGAAAGACATATTTACACAATTTTTTGGTGGATAGATAGACTATTTAATATTTGATTTTATTATGAGGGAAATGCATATAAGGTTGCATGAGTGAAAGAGGAAACTGTTTCTGTGACTATTAATATTTACAGGTATTTATTACTATTAATAATTGACTAGTCTCATTTCCTTTTTAAGCTACTTGGAAGAGTTTCCACTTGGTTATATTAAATATACCAAGAAATTATATACTTGGTTTAATCCTTTATCCAGAAAAAGATGATTGGATTGAATCTATGGGAAACGACCCTGGAATGGAAAAGGTAAAACGAAAATGGAAACAACAAAATATAATACACATAGCAAACTGGAATGTAAGAGGAATAGCATATAAAGAAATGGAATTAGACCAGTTATTAAATGAAAGAAATTTTAAAATAGCAGTAATCACTGAAACAAAAAAGAAATTAAAAGGAACTATGAGAACTGAAAATTTTAATGTGATATACAGTGGAGTCGACAGAGACCAAAGAGCAAAGCAGGAGTCATGATTTGGATTCATAACTCCCTTTCAAAACAGTTAAAGCATTATAAATTATGGAATGAAAGAATAATAGAAGCTAGAATAAAAATAGATACAGGCTATTTAACAATAATTGGTTTATATGCCCCAGAAGAAGGAAGAGAACAGGATAATATTGATTTTTATAATCAGCTAGAAAAGGTATTATAATAAAATAAATAAAAATGATTACATAATTTTAGCAGGAGACTTAAATGCAAGAATTGGAAACACGAAAATTAATAATAATATAGGAATACATGGAGAACACACTCTAAACAGAAATGGTAAAAAATTGATTGACTTTGTAGTTTATAATAACCTAAAAATAATGAATTCCTTCTAGAAACATAAAGATATACATAAATATACTTGGGCAGCAAGAGGATGGAAATCAATATTAGATTACTTCATATTAAATGAAAAGACATCAAAATTTTCACTAGATGTTAGAGTTCACAGAGGATATGAAATAAGCAGTGACCACTTCCTTGTTAAAATAAAATTAAGATTACCACCTAAATGGCTACAAGTAACAAGAACAGAAAGAAAAATTGAAACATTTGTTTATAAAACTAGACTATTGAATGACACAAATGTACAATGGCTATATGAACAAAGAATTAGCCAATATCTAGATATAATAAAACAAAATGAAGAAATAGAAAGAGAATGGCTTAATATAAAAACGATACTAAATGCAGCAGCAAATGAAAGCTTAGGAAAGACCAAAAAATTCAATAAAAGAAAAAAACTGAAGATCTGGGATGATACAATCAAAGAAATAATCAAAAAGAAAAAAGAAGCCTATCACAAATGGTTAAGCAGTAAAAGATTAGAAGATGAAATAGAACATAAAAGAATAAGAGCCATAGTTAAAAGAGAAGTCAGAAAAAGACATAGAGAATCATGGAATAAATTTGTTTCTAATTTAGGACATGATTTATATAAAATATGACCCAATGTATATAAGATTTTGAAACACTTAAATGCAGATACCAAAGAAAACATAAAATTAAACACAGAATTGAAATTAGAAGAATTTCTAAATTACTACACAGAACTGTGGACAGACAAATATTTTAAAAAAGACAACTGGCAAACAATTAACGAAAATGAAAAGGAAATAACTGAAGAAGAATTAGAAATCAGCCTGAAAGAAACAAGAAACAGAAAATCACCTGGAGAAGATAAGCTAGGTTCAGAACTATATAAATACGCAGGAACAAGATTCAAAGAAAGACTCTTATTATTTTTAAATAAAATTTACTCAACTGGTATCCCCCCCCCCCCACCCAATAGAATGGAAAAAAGCAATTGTAATTCCTATCTTTAAGAAAGGTAGTAGAGATGACCCTAAAAACTATAGAAGTATCAGTATACTAAATTCCTCTTACAAAATAAAATATATAAGCAGAATCTTAAATAACAAACTAATGAAATATTCCGAAAACTTTATTCTAGAAGTACAGAATGGATTTATAAAAGGATGATTATGTATAGACCCAGCCTTTTGCCTAAAATTAATAATAGAGAAAAGAAGAGAATATAATTGTATAATTGACTTTGAAAAAGCATTTGACAAAGTTAAAAGAAACATTATTTAACATATTAAAAGAAAGTCAAATACCAAATAATATCCTAAAAGCTATCACAAGTATATATGAAAATAATCAAATACAAATAAGATTAAATCAAGAGCTATCATATACAAGAGAGATAAACCAAGGGGTCCGACAGGGATGTCCCCTCTCAGCAACTCTTTTTAATATCTACTTAAATGAAATAATAATAAAATGGAGTAAATATTTACATCAAGGAATTAAACTTTCACCAACAGTTAACTTAAACACTCTCCTCTTTGCCGACGACCAAATAATAATTACAAATTCTGAAGATAAACTATAGAAAGCTATTTTAGATCTAAATGAAATATCCAAAGATTATGGTATGATAATATCAACAGAAAAATCAAAAACTATGTCCTTTAAAGGACAAGATCCAGCAAGAACTAAAATAGTAATAGATAACAAGATCTTAGAACAGGTCAATTCATTTAACTACCTAGAATGTATGATCACATATGAAAATGAAAAAGATATAAACGTAAAAATTGCAAAATATTTAAAAATAAAAGGTGTAATTAACTCTATATTTAAACCAAACCTAGTTCAAAAACAAACCAGACTAAAAGTATACAATACATTAGCCCTACCGGTCTTAATGTATGGAAGCAAAATCTGGACAATAAAACAAAAAGACAAACAAAAATTAACAACAGCAGAAATGAAGTTTATGAGAAAAACTGCAAAGTATACCCTATTTGATCACAAAAGAAACGAAGAGATTATGAAAGAATTAAACCAAGAACCAGTAATAGAAAAAATTAAAAAATATAAACATAAATTGATGGAACACGTTCAAAGAATGAAAACAGAAAGATTACCAAAACAAGCCTTAAAGTACAAGCCATTAGGAAAAAGAAAACCAGGACGTCCTCTTAAACAATTCAACGTTGACTTCTAAGGCCGGAACAGGCCATGCTAGGCCTAAATCCTTGATACGCATGATGATGAATCCTTTATCCAAGTGTAAGCAAACAAGTTTGCACCTGAACTATTTTCAGGACTGGGGCAAGAAAGGTGACTACCCAGACTGGTTTCGACCTTTTTTGAGGTCTTGTCAGTGGGAGCCAGACCCAGAGGTGATACCAAGATTGAAGTTACAATGCTATGCATTATGAGAAGGGTCACTACCCAAACTGGTTTCGACCTTGGTATCACCCAGAGGTAATACTAAGGTCGAAACCGGTTTGGGTAATGACCCTTCTCATAATGCATAGCATTATACATACCCATAAGGATATGTGCTTTGCATTATGAGATTCGAAGGCAAGTGATGTGAAGTTATATAGCTTCTATATACACGTTGCCCCCAGTCCTGAAAATAGTTCAAGTGCAAACTTGTTTGCCTACATTTCGATAAAGGATTAAACCAAGCATATAATTTCTTGGTATCTTTAATTTATTTTTAAGCTGCTATAATAAAATTATGCTGAGACAGTGAGGTGGTCATGCAGTGGCTCTTTTTTGTCTGTAAACTGCATCAGTCTCTAACCAATTTATTTTTATTTATTTTTTATTTTTATTATTATTTTTTTTTTATTGGTGGGGAAGGAGACGTTGGGCAGTGTCCAAAATATTAAGTGTCTTGATGTGTTTAAGAGGGTTTAGAAATCAAATTGTATGATCTGATCAAATTAAAGACCTGAAAATAACAACTAATTGTGAAATCTTAATTTTGTTAAGCCATCAAATATCTAGTATATCCCCTTGAGAATATATACCAGAAAATTATGAGATTAAATTCAAATACACATTCTTCTAACCAGAGTACATAAGTTTTCTGATATGCTATAATCCCTTAACGTCTTTACAATATAATGCAACAAAGATACATGCCTCCTCTACACTTTGTCACAACTAATTGTGTAAATAGTTTTAAGCAAATTTCCCTTGAATATTTCAATTTGAGACCTTCAGGAAAATTTCCTTGCTATGTTCTTTTTCATCTATAAACTGGTAAGAAATGGAAAGCAGCTACTGATGTTATGTTATTCAGTAATGAAAGAAATGGAACACACACTGTGCCACTTTAGTCAAAATTTTAAGGCATTTGAGCAATTTCAGCAAAATTCCTTCTTAAGGTCTGCCTTCCATTATATAACTCATTCATTCATTAACGATGGAGGATGTTTTCTCTTCATATTTTCTTACTAATGCAGATTGCCAACAGGACATTTATTCCACTTTTTCATAGGTTCTCTGTTGATAAACAATTGTGTTTCTCCTGCCTGTTTTCTTTTCTGATTTTTTTTTTCTTTATTGCTGATTTTCATACCAAGCTTGCTACAGGTAATTCAGTTCAGTTAGAATCCTGAAGACTTGTGTTTCATTTATTTAGAATCATAATAATATCTGCATTAAGTAAAGAGCTGAGTTTGAATATCTCTAGTTTTGAAATCAGCTTCAATTACATTTTCCTTCATTAAGTGATCAACATAGATGCTGATTAACAGTGGATATGGCATGTTCCATGCTTAGACCTGATTTTACATCAAACCATCTTCTGTACCTCCTTTAATATTAACAGCTGACTTACAATTTAGGATATCTCACTCTGTATATTGTCCTTTTTATAGCATATAATTGTAGGTTTCTGAACAGCTGTTTTCAACAAATCTTATCATATATCTTTTCCTGATCTACAGAACTTAAATACAGATCCTTATTATATTTCCATGATTTCTTGACTGTTTGTCTTATAAAAATCTGATCCTAACAACCTATGTTTGTCTCTGTTTAGTCTGTTGTTTAGTAAGAATAAATTTTACCAGGAACACACAATAGGGAAATTATTACTCTGTAATTTTCATATTCCTACCATAAACCTTTTATATTATTCAAGGTATACATTTTTGGTCGTTTTTATAGATAGAAATACACTTTTATTAATACAGACCAGTATTTTACAAATAAACATTTATTAAAACCTACCAGTTTCGCCAGCAAACTGTCTGGCTTTTTCAAGGTATTACGGAGATATGAAAGTAAATGCAAATTAAAAGGAACATAAAAAACGTTGTAAACCAAACTAGTATCTATGGTTACACGTTTCGCGTGACAAAGATGGCTTATTGTTCTTATTCATTATTACGCATGCGTGTTTGTTGTAGACTTGTAATGTGATTACTGGCTAGCTGTAGTTCAGATTGATTGAGAGAGAGGATCAAGTTTTTCCACGAACTGTTGAGAATTATACCCTGATTTCTGTTGAGGTTTCCGCCGGTTATTAGTACTATTGTGGCTTCCTTAAATACACGATGCCTGTAGTCGTCATCGAGATATGGCATGGAGCTGTTTTGCCAATCTATCGTGTGGTTAGACGTGCAGAAATGATGTGCTAAGCCAGAAGAAATGCTTCTGTTGTGGTTTACATCACCAACATGTTCTTTTTGTCTAATTTCTAAACTTCGTGAAGTTTGTCCAATGTAGGCAAGACCACAGGAGCAGGGAATGTAATATACTCCTGGATATTTGTAGAACGGAACTTTATCTTTTGGAGATCCTAAAACTTGTCTGATGTTGGTGGTTGGTTTGAAGACCACTCTGATGTTGTTGGCTCTTAGTATTCTTGCTATTTGATAAGAAATTGACTTGATGAAAGGTATCACTACAGTAGAAACATGCTGACGGTGGGATTCTTCTTGTCTGGGGTTGTCATTGTATAGATATTTTTTGATGATGTTTTGAGGGTATCCATTTTGTGATAATGTGTTGGCTATTAGTGAGAGTTCATTCTGTGTATCCTCCTCTTCTGATATAAACTTTTTGGCTCTATGTTTCAACATGTGGATAATAAACTTATTAAATAATAAAATACGATCATCAGAATCCTATATCAAGAATAGTCAACATTTTGTAAATAAACTCCAAGCCATTACGATTGCACCAACTGACATGCTAGCCAGCCTAGATGTTGTATCCCTTTTCACCAATGTTCCAGTAGAAGAGGTAATAAACATCATCCAAGACCTCTTTCCTCTAGACATCACACAAATGTTTAGACACTGCCTTCAATCTAATTTCTTCAAAGTTAACAACACCATATACCAACAATTAGAAGGCCTAGCAATGGGAAGCCCACTATCACCATCTTGTGCAGACCTTTTCATGGAAAAACTTGAAAAAGAAATTCTCTCTGCAATCTCTCCGAAACCATCTACATGGTGGAGATATGTGGATGATATATTCATCATTTGGCAAGACAGCTTAGACAACCTTAAATCGTTTGTGGATAAAATCAACTCAATACATAGCAAGATAAAATTCACTCTGGAAGTAGAAAACAACAACCAACTGCATTTTTTAGATATTTTGATAAAAAAACAACCTAACAGTGTCAAATTATCCATTTACAGAAAGCCCACAGATACTGGAAGATATCTTCACTATACTTCAAACCATCACAAGTCACACAAACTGAGTATTATCCACATGTTGAAACATAGAGCCAAAAAGTTTATATCAGAAGAGGAGGATACACAGAATGAACTCTCACTAATAGCCAACACATTATCACAAAATGGATACCCTCAAAACATCATCAAAAAATATCTATACAATGACAACCCCAGACAAGAAGAATCCCACCGTCAGCATGTTTCTACTGTAGTGATACCTTTCATCAAGTCAATTTCTTATCAAATAGCAAGAATACTAAGAGCCAACAACATCAGAGTGGTCTTCAAACCAACCACCAACATCAGACAAGTTTTAGGATCTCCAAAAGATAAAGTTCCGTTCTACAAATATCCAGGAGTATATTACATTCCCTGCTCCTGTGGTCTTGCCTACATTGGACAAACTTCACGAAGTTTAGAAATTAGACAAAAAGAACATGTTGGTGATGTAAACCACAACAGAAGCATTTCTTCTGGTTAGCACATCATTTCTGCACGTCTAACCACACGATAGATTGGCAAAACAGCTCCATGCCATATCTCGATGACGACTACAGGCATCGTGTATTTAAGGAAGCCACAATAGTACTAATAACCGGCGGAAACCTCAACAGAAATCAGGGTATAATTCTCAACAGTTCGTGGAAAAACTTGATCCTCTCTCTCAATCAATCTGAACTACAGCTAGCCAGTAATCACATTACAAGTCTACAACAAACACGCATGCGTGATAATGAATAAGAACAATAAGCCATCTTTGTCACACGAAACGTGTAACCATAGATACTAGTTTGGTTTACAACGTTTTTTATGTTCCTTTTAATTTGCATTTACTTTCATATCTCCGTAATACCTTGAAAAAGCCAGACAGTTTGCTGGCGAAACTGGTAGGTTTTAATAAATGTTTATTTGTAAAATACTGGTCTGTATTAATAAAAGTGTATTTCTAAATCTTTTATATGTTTGAGCATATGCTCTTTTTAATAGGAGTGATGTAGTTATGCCTACATTATCAGTGTTTCAGTCAGTATATGCTCAAATATTATCATGTTGGAGGCTTAATAGAATATATACAGCTCTCAGAAAGGATTAAAACTGATTTTTAATGCTTCCAATATTTTGTCTGACACTGAGACATCTTCAGGGATTACTAAAAAAACTAATGTACCACACACTCAAATACAACACAATACTCATTGAAAGACGTGGGTGACTCTAAAGTTCTATCTAGGTAGTGTGTCCTCTATGGGCATTTGCAGGTGGCCTAGGATGTAAGGTAGGATCTCTGATAATTAATGTTTCCCAAATTTTGGGAAATTTTATGCAACCATATTTATTTAAATTTGGTTGATTTCTGAGTGCTGCCACAGATTCTAAAAATAGTCTTCATTTTTTGAATTTACTATGGTGGAGCATGGTAGTTTTTTTTGACCAGATTGACCATAGTCATGATTGCAGATGTATGATTTGTGCTCTTCTAAGTGATGTTGCTGATCTACCTGTCTGTCCAAAGTAAGACAGCTTGCAAGAACAGGGTACTTTATAAATTCCAGACACTGAGAGAAGAGGCAGCTGATCTTTGATAGAACGGATAAGAGTAGCAAGTTTATGGTGGGGCTTAAACGCTGTATGGAGGTTGTACTTTTTTAAGCACCTGGCTATTTTTTCTGATGTGCCATGGATGTAGGGTATGGTGATGGCATTTCTGAACTCCACAGGATATCTGAAGCTGTCAGGTAGTCTATAGGGTGGTTGATGATTTTCATCTGCCTATTGTTAAACTACCAACCACCCTGCAGGCTACCTGATAGCTTCAGATATCCAGTGATTTCTAGACCTGGAGAATCAGATTACCTGTCTCTTTGCCCACTCATATTATTAAAACTTATGATGGTTTACCACTACTTTTTTTTTTTTTTTTTTAGATGTGACTTGCATAAATCTCACATCCTATCTCCTACTATTCTTTTATATGAAGCAAGAAATGAAGGACTTCCACTCTCTTTTAATTATATGGTACATAAATATAAAATATAAAAAAAATGTATATTTAAAATAATGTAAACAGATAAAAAATAGGGACAAAAGAAATATTGAACCATTAAAATAGACTCAAATGGTTAAATGACAAAGAAATTTTACCTAAAACCAGCTGTACATATAACTAATAATGCTCTTTACTAACCTCCAAATCATTAAGGTTAGTAAAGTGTCCAAAGTATTTGTTAAGAAATTAAAAAAAAAATTCAGAGGTAACTGGATTTTTAGAATAATGTAAAAAAAACAATGCATCATTAAGAACATCATCAACACCCTCCAATATTTGCTATCAACTTGAAGTGGCATATTCCTGGAACTGGCATGTACATGTCAGTTCCAGGAATATTTTTTTCTCTCTCTCTCTCATTCCCCTCTTCCCTCAAAGTAGTATGCAAAACTGATTTTGAGATGGCATTTAGTTCTCACATTGCATTTGTTTTATTTTATTCAACGGCTTCAAGCCTTATTCTTTATAAATGATGACATTAGGAACAAGGAGAGGTCACACATTTCTTGTTAGTCTGTAAGAACAGGTGGCCTTATTTGCTGATCATCTACTGAAGGTTCCTGAGAGCACTGCAGCTGTTCTAATCATGATTAATTTGCTTTCTCAGTCCCTCTGAAATATTAATCCACACAAAAACACTGTTACCAGTAGTATTATTCCATGATCTGAAGTTTGAAAGATAAGCCTTTACTAATGCACATACATTACTCTGTAACATTGAACTGAAATCAAAGAGTAGTGCAAAACACAATAGACAAAAACTACCAAAACAAAACTGAGTTATTGTGGGCAACAATAATTACTAAGCAAGGTGGCATAATAGAGGTTTAATTTTCAGTGTCATGAATGCTTTGAATTATAATAGCACTAGCCCTAGATCTCTTTGATAAGTGCTTTGGCTCCCGCTCTGATAGGCTGTTAACCCTGTCTGCCTGGTTTGTCAGTTGCATGTATTCTTTGACTAGATTGTCTGTCTTTCACGAGGAAAAAAAAAACAGATTTTGTATGGAAAAACTGCCACCTCTGTATCAAGACCAGTTGATTCAACTGTAGTTGAGAAGACCTTATAGGATTCATCATGTCCTTGATGGGATTCGAACCACATTCATAGTGATTATTGATGGAGCTACAGAGACTCTGTCCTGGTATATTCTTCTCAGTATTTTTATTCAGCATTATAATCAGAGGCAGCTTGTGCGTAGGTACTGCAGAACTGCAGCATCCCCAATTTTACTCGATATATAAATATATTTATTAATTTATTTATATTTGCTTGCAATATTTAATTTTATCATCAACAATATCCTATACAATTCTCTTATTTTGTATAAAAAATAATATAAATCCATCTTGTAGCACTTACGAGGGCGAAGGACACTAGCCATGTGCGTGCAAGCATATTGAGATGCGAGCTGTTAGTATAATGCAGCACTGTCCATCGTGCAGTTCCACTGTTGTTTATATGCAGTTTGCGCTACTAGTAGAGTGTTCATAGTGCTTATCGTGTTTACTCTGTCTCTTTAAATATTTGGACATTACAATTAAAGGATTTCATTGTAATGTCCAAAAATTGTAAATCCATTCCTTTAATTACAAATAAAGAAATGGATGTTATTTTTAAGTAATTTTAATTATACTAAACTGTATAATTTTATCAATAATAAACAATATTTTTTCATGTTTAATTTTTTTAAAAAAATATTTACCATAATTTTGATATTTTATCCAAACACGTATACACTGTACTTACAGTGTGTATGTATATTTCGAAAGTTGCAGCACCCCCACAATTTCAAGCCACAAGCTACCACTGATTATAATACCAAAATATAAATCAGACATTGAACTACCAGAGTACTGAATAGAGGATTTTTACCCTTTTAGGTTCCTGCTTGATCTGATGAGAATCAACAGTTCAAAACAGCTTTCACGCCAGTGAAACCTACTCGCTGTACTAATAAAATGCAAATATATGGACTCATTGGCAGAGTCTTTTTTTTTTTTTTTTTTTTTAAATAGTGCAAAGCCAAGGTATCCTGTGCCAAAGGTTTTCATAAATTCGGATAAATTTGAAACTTTTATGTTTTACTTATTTGGTTTTAAAATGATAATGGAATATATAATATCTACATTATATATTAAGCATCATAATACTTGGCATTGTTTTCATAAAACATGCATGGAATGATGTTTTCTTTGGAAAGACATTAGATCAAATTCTTTCCAGAATGCAAGGAACATTGGAAGGACTTTTCAGGAATTTTAAAATAATGGAGTTGCACATCAGTAATGCATAAAAGAAAGAAAGAAAAAAAAAAACTCCTCCTCATATAAAGATGATGCAGGAGTTTTCATCTGGGAAAGTCAGGTTTTTACCTGGCAAATATTAATTGCATAATGTCCTCTTATAAGTAACAGGTCAAGGTATCCTGTGCCAAAGGTTTTCATAAATTCGGATAAATTTGAAACTTTTATGTTTTACTTATTTGGTTTTAAAATGATAATGGAATATATAATATCTACATTATATATTAAGCATCATAATACTTGGCATTGTTTTCATAAAACATGCATGGAATGATGTTTTCTTTGGAAAGACATTAGATCAAATTCTTTCCAGAATGCAAGGAACATTGGAAGGACTTTTCAGGAATTTTAAAATAATGGAGTTGCACATCAGTAATGCATAAAAGAAAGAAAGAAAACAAAAACTCCTCCTCATATAAAGATGATGCAGGAGTTTTCATCTGGGAAAGTCAGGTTTTTACCTGGCAAATATTAATTGCATAATGTCCTCTTATAAGTAACAGGTCATTTATATGTAAATGAAGATGAAATGAGATACTTATTTGATATTAAAAAAGTAGGTGCAGAATAATCTTTAGCATTTCCCTTCAAAACTGAATAGTTCTCTGACTGTGATAATTGAATCTCATTATGGCAGGCTATACTTTTCTTTATTTTGATTTGTCCTTTTTCTTGATGTTAAATGGTAACATACTCTCATTTTATTTCTCAAATCATAAACTTTTTTCATAGGTTTTAGAAAACAATGCACTTAAACTCTCTGGAACTGATTGTCAGATATCAAATCACTTTAAACAAGGTGATTCAGATGTGAATTTACACCACAACACTTCAGAAGCTAATGACAATGATTCACACTGGTTATCACAAAGTTTTTCTCTCTCACTCCTTGGTAGTTCAACCCCAAGTAGCAGGTTAGTTTCTTATAATTACGTTAATATAGTTTTATTATGAAAATATTTCTTATTTTTAACATTCAGTGTGTATATCTATCTATCTATCATATATATATATATATATATATATATATATATATATATATATATATATATATATATAAAAGCATGTAAACTTTGATAGTTCATGGATAGATAAATAAGAGTTTGTAAGGCAGACAGACAGATTAAAATATTAATAGTTACTTTAATTAAAAAACAATGTTTTTTCCTAATGTACATAGGACTTCTGGTAATTTATCTCTAGTAAAAGTTTGCTCTACCTTATTTTTTCACGACAATGATCAGATTGAAATCAAAACTGACAAATTATAAGATAGATTTTAACCATAAAATTTTATTAAATTTAATCCAGCTAGAGCAGAATTACTAATATCATTTAAAACCTCTTTACCAAAATTTTCTAATAAAAGTGATCCTGTCTTCCGGAACTAAAACTGAATCACAAAGACTTCTTATGCGTTTTATAAATTCCTACATTTGCACCTATTCCACTTAGTCAGAGAGTTGCTGCAACATAAAATGTTGACATGTTGGCACTTTGTAGCCCCGAATATAATTGAACTGAAAACTGGAACAGTTTGACAAATTTTTGTAAAAGGTTGAATACAAAATTGGAGTAAAATTCATCCCATATAATTGGTGTGTGTGTGTGTGTGTGTGTGTGTGTGTGTGCATGTCACCATACTAATACTAATATTACTACTAATAATAATGGAGCCTCCATAGTTAACTCAGTATAAAGAAAGCCATTTAGTTAGAAATACCTGAGTTCAAATCCTGTTCATGATGCAAAGAATTTTTATCAGTCCTCTTCAACTCAAAGTGAGTTATTTATCCCATCTCATATGAAGATGGTAGGGTTTTACTCCAAAAAACTTGGGAGTTTCATCTTGCAAACTAGTCCCCATGAACACACATTATCTACGGATATAAAACACTTACCAGGTATAGAAGACAATGCGAAACCATTTTGTTCTCTAATTATTTCCTAGTAAAATAGCATTGCTACCTCACCAACTATTTGATCGAGGAAAGAGAGAGTAGGATAAGGGAGAGTAATAATAATAATTAAGATTTTTTTTTTTTTTTTTACATAATCTTTTCAAGATTGTGTAAAACACGTAAAATACATAAAATGCATATACTGACTGAAAGGAATATCCCTCAAAAAAAAAAAAATGCTACACATGTCTACATAACATATGTAAAGGGAACATTATGCTAAGCTTCAATTACATCACAAGTTAATCCATTAAAAACTACTTTTTTTTTTTTTTAATACACCTCACTTCATGTCTTATAATTCATTTTTCAATGAACTGTCATTCAATGATTTGTAGTTTTGGTGAATTGTTCATTTTAGAAATTATGGACTTTACAACTGTGTTATAAATAACTATTTTAATATCCTGACGTTTCGATCTTCATATTAAGACCATCATCTGTAGCATATACAAATATACAGGACAAGCTGAGTTACATTACATAGAGTAAGCTAGAGAAACAATGAATTCATCACATGTTATTCTACTGGCATGACCTCTAGTGAAAAAAAAAGAAATTATTTATAAGCTACATCAAGCTAAATTTTATTTATGATAACAGGAATAAACATTCTTTTTTACAGATAGTTTTCTTTCAGTAAAATGATGTCCTATTTTTAGCATTGCAATTGTTATTTTTGATTTACGATCCTGGAATTTCTATAGTCCTGTTTATAGTTGCTCTTAGAGAGGATGGTTCCGTGGATTGAATATATGCCTTCCATATGTTTGGGATTTTTAGACCATCATTATTGTTCAGATTGGGATGGTTGGTAATAATCTCACAGGCTTCCTTAAATTTGCGTTCATACCATGTTTTGGTGTGATGTAGACAACTAGTGCTTTTCCAGTCAATTCTATGTAAGGTATTCAGGGCATGATCAGAAAGACCAGCTTAACCATAATTATTATATTTAATGTGTCGTTTATGTTCTTTTTGTCTGATAGGAATTGTGGTCCTGTTTCTCCTATATATGGAATAACATCATTGTGTCATATGTTACAGGTGCAATTAAATATATACTCCAGAGTGGGCCAGTGGAGGGAGTGGGTCTTTGGATGAGTTGAGTAAGCTTTTTAATTTTGCGGGAGGTTTAAAGGTGGCTTTGAGGTTGTATTTTGTAGTATTCTGTTTATTTTATCTCGTATTCCTTTAATGTAAGAAATGGGTATAGTTTTATTGTAGTCTGGTTTGTCTTTGTTTTTTTATTGAGGTCTTGTAGAGAATTTTTGTTAATAGTGTTTTGGCTGTACATATTTTTTTTTTGAAAAGTATTGCTGATAACTCTAAATTCATCTTTCAGAGTTTATTTATTGGAGCAGATCTTCAAAGCCCTGTTTTTTAGAGTATTAATGACACCTAGTTTTTGTGTTGGGTGGTGGTAGGAGTTTATGTGTATATATTGGCCAGTATGCGTCGGTTTCCGGTAAACAATGAAGGAAAGATTGCCAGAAGGAAGATGTGTGACAAGTGTATCTAGAAATGGAAGCGTGTTCTGTTTTTCAATCTCAATTGTGAACTGTTTGTGTTGTTTGTTTAGGTGGCTAAGGAATGTTGTTTAGCGTCTGGCAGCCATGGGACCAGATTGCGAAAACATCGTCAACGTATCTAAGCCAGACTTTGGGTTTTAAAGGAGAGGAACCTAAAGCAAGTTGCTCAAAATGTTTCATATAAAAGTTAGCAATAGGGTGGATAATGGCAAGCCCATGGTTGTGCCTTCTTTTTGTAGGTAGAAAGTGTTTTGCCATACAAAATAACCAGAACGCAATACATGTGCAAAGAGCAGTGTGATATCTGGAGGGAATTTGTTCTGTAAAAGAAGGATTGTGTCATTGATTGGGTCATTCATAAAGACGGTAGGGATGTCAAAACTTAATGATAAATCATCTTTTTCTAATGTGATGTCTTATTTATGATATTTATGAAGTGTTGTGTGTTTTTGATATAGGAGGGGGAATGACCTACCAACTCTTTGAGTGTTGCTGCTAATTTCTTGGCTAAGTGATAATTCGGGCTATCTATCCCTTCGACTATAGGCCGAAGTGATGTGTTTACTTTGTGTATTTTCTTTAGCCCGTAAATTCTTGCGGAACGAGCGTAGGGCAGAAATAGTTTTTTGACTGTATCTTCGGGCCATGTGGTGATTGACTTAAGTAGTTTCTCTGTTTTCTTTTTTATTCTATTGGTTGGGTTGTAATTAACGAGTTGGTATGTGTTATTGTCCGCAACTAGTAGATTCATTTTTTCTACATAAGTGGTTTGGTTTAAAATAACGGTGGCACTTCCTTTATTGGCTCTAGTTATTACGATGTTCGGATTTGACTTTAATGATTTTATTTCCGCTAATTCATGTTTTTATATAATTTGTTAAGTTGCTTGTTATTGTTTCATTATGATTTAAAATGTTGGCGGTTTCTAGACGTATTTTGTCTGCTATGTTATTTGGGATGAATCTTAAGCCTTTTTCTATTTTGCAAATAAATTCAAGTTTGTTTATCGACCTGGGCGCTACTGCAAAATTTAGACCTTTATTAAGTACAGAGAGTTCGTCTCTGTTTAAAGCGTGGTTGGATAGGTTACCTACATTATTGTTACCTGTAGGCGATTGGTGGCTCCTGTTGTTTCTTGCTTCTGGTTGGTTGTTATCGTTCACTGTGGAGAAATTTGAATATGGCGGTTGGTCTTTGAAATTTAGAAATTAGGTTTCCTTCTTATTTCCTTCTTATAATCCTTCAAACGAACAAAGAAAACCTAATTTCTAAATTTCAAAGACTAAAAGATCGACCATATTCATATTTCTCCACAGTGAACGATAACAACCAACCAGAAGCAAGAAACAACAGGAGCCACCAATCGCCTACAGGTAACAATAACGTAGTTAACCTATCCAACTATGCTTTAAACAAAGACAATCTCTCTGTACTTAATAAAGGTCTAAATTTTGCCGTAGTACCCAGGTCGATAAACAAACTTGAATTTATTTGTAACAGAAAAGGCTTAAAGATTCATTCCGAATAATAGCAGACAAAATACGTTTAGAAACTGCCAACATTTTAAATCATAACAAAGCAATAACAAGCAACTTAACAAAACACGAATTAACTGCGACAAAATCATTAAAGTCAAATCCGAACATCTTAATAACTAGAGCCGATAAAGGAAGTGGTACCGTTATTTTAAACCGAACCACTTATGTAGAAAAAAGTAACCTACTAGTCACGGACAATAACACATACCAATTCGTTAATTACAACCCAACCAATAGAATAAAAAAGAAGACAGAGAAGCTACTTAAGTCAATCACCACATGGCCCGAAGGTACAGTCAAAAAACTATTTCTGCACTACGCTCGTTCCGCAAAAATTTATGGGCTAAAGAAAATACACAAAATAAATACACACAATAACCACGCCTATAGTCGAAAGGATAGATAGCCCGAATTATCACTTAGCCAAGAAATTAGCGGCAACACTCAAGGAGTTGGTAGGTCATTCCCCCTCCTATATCAAAAACACACAACACTTCATAAACATCATCAAAGACATCACATTAGAAAAAGATGATTTATTAGTCAAATTTGACGTCTCTGCCCTCTTTACGAATGTCCCAATCAATGACACAATCCTTCTTTTACAGAACAAATTCCCTCCAGATATCACACTGCTCTTTGCACATTGTATTGCGTTCTGGTTATTTTGTATAGCAAAATACTTTCTACCTACAAAAAGAAGGCACAGCCATGGGCTTGCCATTATCCACCCTATTGCTAACTTTTATATGGAACATTTTGAGCAACTTGCTTTAGGTTCCTCTCCTTTAAAACCCAAAGTCTGGCTTAGATATGTTGACGATGTTTTCGCAATCTGGTCCCATGGCCACTAGACACATTCCTTAGCCACCTAAACAAACAACACAAACGCATACAGTTCACAATTCAGATTGAAAAACAGAACACACTTCCATTTCTAGATACACCTGTCACACGTTTTCCTTCTGGCAATCTTTCCTTCACTGTTTACTGGAAACCGACACATACTGGCCAATATATACACATAAACTCCTAATACAGGGGTGCTTAAGGGTCAAAGCCATATAACTGAGAGGAGACCTTCACATAGCCTTTAAACGAATGCGGAGAACCGACTAGAGCTTCTGACCTAATGTCCAATCCTCACCTTCTCGTGGTGCGCCCTGTTGGGTATCTACCTGGATACTGAACGAACAAGGATGGGCTGCCAATTTGGGATTTAGCTGACCAAATTGTATTCTTATTGGCTTAAACCAATATACAAAATGATGTTACAACATGACAAAATTTCATGCCGGCTGGTGCATCGCCCGGTTAAACAAGGCCCCCATTGTTTTCATCAGGGAACCAGGGTTAACGGCGAAAAGTCAGCAACTGGAACAAATCTGAAAAAACACCCGAACTCAACATCACCAGCGTTAAAAATCGGTACTATCAACATGAGAAGCCTGAATGGCAAAGAAATGGAGCTAGCGGAGGATTTAGATAAGTACCAGATCGACATAATAGGAGTGACTGAAACAAAAAAAAAAAAAAAAAAACTGGTGAGATCTTTCTGAGCAATAAATACAAAATTTATATTATATTCAGGCAATGACAATCAAGGAAAAGAAGGAGTAGCCATAGTATTCAACACAAAATACAAGGCTAATCTTCTTGAATGGCAGGCAGTCTCAAGTAGAGTGATGTGGGCAAATATCAGAATGGGGAACTGGACAATGAGATTTATTTGTTCCTAGGGTCCCACAGAAGGTTCTAGTAATGTAGAAATGGAGGAATATTTTGAGGATTTAAAGAAAGCATCTGACACAATGCAAAAGGAAAAGTTAGTCCTTGTTGGGGATCTAAATAGCAGAGTAGGAAATGATTGTCAGACATACAAAAATATTTTGGGAAAATTTGGAGAAAACAGCAAAGCTAATAATAATGGCAAATATTTGTTGGATTTCTGTTCAGAACATGGACTGGTTATTACTAACAATATGATCCAACATAAAAATGTGCACAAATTCACATGGAGAGAAGAGCAAGGAATAAGAAAAGTCTCATTGACTATGTTATTGTTGATAGTGATGTTTTCTCCCTTGTGCAGGACACCAGAGTGTACAGAGAGGATTTGAAATTGGAAGTGATCACTATTTAGTCTTGAGCAGGATAAAATTGAATATCATATTGAAAAGAATAACATGTAAGAAAGTTTTAAAGTGAATAAAAGTTGATCAGCTCTCAGATGTGAACTGTAGACTAAAATGCACAAAGATTATTGAAGAAAAAATGAAAGAGTTTGAGAACAGGAACCAAACTTTAGAGATTCAGTGGCAAGCCTTGAAGAAAACTTTGATTGATTCAGCCAGAGAGGCATGTGGTGAGGTTGTCTGCAAGGATAGAAAAATCAGAACTCCATGGTGGACACAGGAAATTAAAGAGGCAGTGAAGGAAAAGAAGAAAGCATATCAAATGTTCCTAGCAAATAAGTCAACTTGTGCTCTTAGAGAATACAGAGACAAATGTAAGAAAGCTAAACAGTGTGTAAAACTAGCTAAACAAAAGTCATGGGAGGATTTTGGCAATAACATAGAAAATAAATATCAAGATGGTGGCAAAATATTTTGGAGGTTGTTGAAGAAGCTAAGAAATGGAGGAAAGAGCACTGTAAAAGGAGTTAGAGATGATAAAGGTGACATGAAAATGGGAGAAAAAGATATCCTTGAAGTATGGAGTAATTACTTCGAGAAATTGCTAAATGAAACAAGCAGTGATAACACAGTGGTAAAGAACACTCAAGCATATGGTCAGGAATACATATCCATACTTGAAGTAGAAAAAGCCATCAAAGGATTAAAATGTGGAAAAGGCAGCAGGAGTAGATGATATTCGACCAGAAATGCTGAAGTATGGTGGTATAAAAGTCTTGCAGTGGCTGCACTGCATAGTTCAGAAGGCCTGCGCAGAGGGACGAATTCCCAATGATTGGAGTAGATCTCTCATAGTACCCATATATAAAAAGGGAAATAAAACTGAATGTGAGAAATACAAAGGTATTTCCCTACTGAGCGTTCCTGGTGAGATATATATGCAAGTCTACTTGAGAAACAGTCGAGAAGAATTGTAGAAGAAAAGCTTGGTGAAGAACAAGCTGGATTCAGGCCAAATAGAGGCTGTCAGGATCAGATCTTCACTTTACGACAATTAGTGGATAAATCATGGGAATATAACAGAGATCTCTATTTGAGATTTGTAGATCTGGAAAAGGCATATGATAAGGTGCCAAGAGAGAGAAGCTATTCAATATGCTATAGTTATATGGTGTCAATGGGGCATTATATCAAGCAATACTTAGTCTTTATTTGAGTTGTAAGTCAGCAGTTAGAATTGATGGTTTAATATTAAATCTGGTGTGAGACAAGGATGTACATTATCCCCTCTGTTATTCATTATCTATATGGATCACATTATGAAGGAAAGTGGTATTAAATATGATATCAAAATTGGAGATGTTAATGTCACCTCTTTGCTTTATGCAGACGATGTTATACTTATCAATAAATATGCTGCAAGTCTGCAAGATTCGTTGACTAAATTGAAAAGCTGTTGTAATAGATATGGCATGAAGGTCAGCAATAAAAACACAAAGACAATGAAAATAGGCAGAATCGTTGAAAATGTCAACTGCATTGTGAACGGAGTAACTGTGTGAACAAGTAAAACATTTCACCTACTTAGGCACGATTTTTAGTGAATATGGTAAATTAAATATGGAAATAGACAACAGAATCAATAAAGCTGGTATGGTAGGAAGTCAATTGAATAAATTCATATGGAATAAGGGAGAAATTACTCGGAACACTAAATTAGCTGTATACAAGACGGTGTTCAAACCAGTTTTAACTTATGGATCTGAGAGCTGAGTCAGAAGTAAAACACTTGACCAAAGACTAGAGACCACAGATATGAGAATTCTGAGAAAGATTAGAGGCATGAACAGATGGCATCAATGGCAAGATCATATTAAAAATGAGGATATTAGGAAAGAACTTGACATTGTTAACATCCAGGAATGCGTTAGCAGAGCTAATCTCAGGTGGTATGGTCATTTAAACAGAATGGGCGAGGAAAGATTGGCAAAACAAGTGTTCTCTGCCAGGTTGGCAGGAAAACAATCCAGAGGAAGACCAAGATATAAGTGGATTGATACGGTACAAAGCCTTAGACAAAAAAGAAAAGTTACAGACGTTCTTGAAAAGTCACAGACTGATCTGGAGGAAAATTGTAGATAGGAAGTCAGTAATGATGTAAATTTTTCGTGTAGTACTATCATATCCTGTACACCCCTTGAGGGTACATGGCAGTGAATTTGATGATGATGATGAACTCCTACTACCACCCAACACAAAAACTAGGTGTCATTAATACTCTAAAAAACAGGGCGCTGAAGATCTGCTACGGTGAACAGGCACGGAAAGATGAATTTAAAGTTATCAGCAATACTTTTCAAGAAAAATGGGTACAGCCAAAATACTATTAACAAAATTTTCTACAAGACCTCAATAAAAAACAAAGATAAACCAGACCTCAATAAAACTATAACCATTCCTTATATTAAAGGGATATGAGATCAAATTAATAGAATACCACAAAAATACAACTTCAAAGCTACCTTTAAACCTCCTGCAAAATTCAAAAGCTTACTCAACTCATTTAAAGACCCACTCCCTCTGCTGTCCCACCCTGTAACATATTACACAATGATGTTTCTCCATATATAGGAGAAACAGGACACATAGTTCCTATCAGACAAAAAGAACATAAATGACACATTAAATATAATAATTATGGTGAAGCTGGCCTTTCTGATCATGCCCCTGAACACCTTACATAAAATTGACTGGAAAAGCATTAGTTGTCTACATCACACCAAAACATGGTATGAATGCAAATTTAAGGAAGCCTGTGAGATTATTACCAACCACCCCAATCTGAACAATAATGATGGTCTAAAAATCCCAAACATCTCATCTTCTTTTAACCTTCTTTTACCTTGCGGTGTCTAAGGTTTATTAATCATTTTACCTCACACCATTCACAGGATAAAGTGGTCAGCCTTATGCCCCGGTGCATCCTATGTCCTGTAGTGTTGAGTTCTCAAGGCTAGTTTGCAGGATGAAAAACCCCAGGATAAAACGGGAAAAAAAACCTACTGTCCAAGCCCAAGACTGGTTAACTTGGCTATGGCTGAGGAAGCTCCTTCAGCTCTTTACATCACTGACGGGAATCGAACCTAGGACACTCCTTCACCAGGCATAGGGTTGCGAAGCACAAAGCTGTTAGGCTAACCACCCATTCTGTTATTTATCTATATGGATCATATTATGAAGGAAAATGGCATTAGACCTGATATCAAAATTGGAGATGTTGATCTGAGCTCTTTACTTTAGGCAGATGATATTATACTTCTAAACAAATCTGGTACAAGTAAGCAAGATTCCCTGACTAAATTGAATAACTGTTGTAATAGATATGGTATGAAGGGCAGCAATAACAAGACAAAGACAATGAAAATATTAGAAACATTGAAAATATCAATTGCATTGTGAATAGAGAACCTATAGAACAAGTAAAACTTTTCAGCTACTTAGGCACAATTTTCAGTGAAGATAGTAAATTAAATATGGAAATAGACAACAGAATCAACATTGCTGGTATAGTGGAAAGTCAACTGAATAAATTTAATTGGAATAAGAAAGAATTTAGTCAAATACTAAATTAGCTGTATACAGGGAGTGTTCAAACCAATTTTAACTTATGGATCTGAGAGCTGGGTGAGAAGTAAAACATTTGGCCAAAGACTAGAGACCGCAGATAGGACAGTCCTGAGAAAGATTTGGGGCATGAACAGATGGCATCAATGACAACATCATACCAAATATATATTCGATCCACGGACCCTTCCTCTCTAAGAGCAACTATAAACAGGACTGTAGAAAATCCAGGATCCTAAATCAAAAATATCAATTGTAATGCTAAAAATAGGACATCATTGTTACTGAAAGAACATGTTATCATAAATAGAATTTAACTTGATGTAGTTTATAAATTTTTTTTTTTTTTTTTTTTTTTCACTAGAGGTCATGCCAGTAGAATAACATGTGATCAATTCATTGTTTCTCTGACTTACTGTATGTAATGTAACTCAGCTTGTCCTGTATATTTGTATATGCTGCAGATGATGGTCTTAATACGAAGATCGAAATGTCAGGATATTAAAATAGTTATTTATAACACGGTTGTAAAGTCCATAATTTCTAAAATGAATTCTGATCACCATGTAATAACACTAAAAGAAAGGTTTGGTGAATTGTGATTTTTCAATCAATTGTAGTTTCAGTGAATTGTTGGTTTTGTACAATTGCCTTTGGATAAATTGCATTTTCAATTAATTGCCATTCGTGAATTGCTTTTTTGAGGAATTGCCTTTTGATTAATTTCATAATTTTCCCATGGTGTTGTCCAGAAGTGAGTTACATAAGTAAGCAGAAGTTCTGTTAATTGACAATGGTGGAATTGATACTGGCAATTATTGATTAGTTGAGTGTTTTCAAGATATCATAGGAATTGAATGTTGATAGTTTTCTCTCAGTTACTTTAGAGAGAACTGAGGTAAGAGAAATTGGGTGGTAGTTGGTAAGGATTATTTACCTTTCTTGGGAATAGGTTGATTGTGAGCTAATTTCCATTCTGTGGGATATGAAAGTGTAAAAAGCACACGGAATGGGAGTTGGCTCTAGAGCATACCTTCAGGACAATTTGAGAAATGCCACTGGGACTAGGTGGCTACTTCGTATCTAGTTTGGACAAAATTCTTATTTTTTTCTGACAAAAGGTAAATAAGGCCTTGTATGGTGAGTGTTTGAAATGGTTGGGGACATTTGCCAGGTTAACCATACAGGAAGGAATTGGAGGAAATGAAAGAAGCCAGGAGATTGTTTTTTTCTGTGAATGATGATGCAATAGAACCACATGAGTGTAACTGTGGTGGGAGTAGTAATGGATAGAAGTTACAGCCAATGGATTTAGCAAGAGACCAGGAGGCAAGATTGTCATTTGGACAAGATACAAGTTTCTTGCTTGTAGCTTTTTTTGCAATGTGTTTTAGATGAGTTGATAATTGTTTACAGCTGTTCCATGCTTTAGTATAAGCAGCAGTGACGACTTATACATAAGCACTGCGACACTGCAGCACCCCCAAGGAAAAAATGAAAAAATTAAATTTTGTTTGTGTTTATAAATAATAACAATACTTACAACATTATATAAATGCAATACATGTTAAAGGTTACAGCTTATGTTTCGACATTGATTGAATAATTAATAATTGGAATGGTTCAATTAATGCTTTAGATTACGAAACAAATGCACTTCGATTAAACACAGCATCGGAATTATCACGTTTGGTCAGCTGCAGCTAGACTCGCCGATATTTGTTTGCACTTGTCACTGCACGTAACAAGTGCAAACAAATATTGGCGAGTCTCAAAATTCTCGAAGCATGTAAATTTACATATTCTCGAATATGTAAATTTACTTATTGATAAATTGGTTACTGATTAGGAAAAAATGAATTATTTTCTTATTTTGTATGTGCAGCACCCCCATTTAAAATTTTCAGCGGTTGCCACTGATAATCAGTAAAGGAAGATAGCATTCTGGATGAAAAACAGTTATGGTATGCTCAATTCTTCACTTGTACAGCCTTGGCACACCTTTGGAGAACCAAGGTTTAGTTCTCCAAAGGTGTGCCTTGCTGGGAATGTAGAATGAAATGGGAAATAAATGTTTCCATACCTTTAAGGATTATTTTGGTGACATGTCAGTATATGTATTTGGGTCAGAAGCTGGAGACAGTACCCTGAATAAGAAATGAGGCATAGAAGCTGCTAAGATCATCCATCCCCACTGTTTTTATGTTGTTCCCAACCCATGATGAAAAGGTTATTTGCAAATGACCAAACATGTAACTTTTCAGGCCTCCAGTAAGTGGAAAGATGGTCTCACACTGTGCAATGAAATTCATCTCCCACCTAAAGACAATCCATGCACACTGCAGGATTTAAACCTGCATCCTGTTGGTTGGAGAGCGAGTATGCTAACCACTCGGCCACCAAGGCTAGCAACTTGGCATTTTTATTATGCCATACAGTATGCCGGTAAGAAGTGACTTTGTGCATGTTGCTCCATGGGGAGAAGAAATCAAGATTATGATATGAATTACCTGAAGGACATTCACAGTGTACTTAGAAGAATCACTAGTAAGAGAGGTCGAAGGTGTTTGAAGAGAGTTCACATGCTTGCTTGAATAGTTCACATACCCACTCAAATACCAGATCACCTTATGGTGAACTATTTGGATAAGATCATTAGTGAAAGCAAATGTCTCAACATCTCTTCCTGCTGATCTGTGTAGTTGGAAGAGGAAAGCCAGTTGGTGTTGTGAACATTAAAATACCTGAGAAAGATGATCTCACTATTAGGAAATTTAGAGTGAAGAAAATCAATATCTAGATAGGAAATCAGAAAAGTTTGGAATGGTTGGTGGCATTAGGAGAGCAATAGAAACAGCAGAATTTGGTGTAATGAGGTAGAGAGATTTTCAGCTAAAGGAGATCAAAATTAGGAGATTCTAAGTTAGATACTCTTTGGCATTAAGGGTCAACAGCAAACCTCAGGTTTGTTGTTGACCACTTAGGCCAAGAGAGCCTCTGTATCAATTTCCATCTATGATGTGAAGAAAATTATCAGATGTTTTAGAGGTGGAGGATTTTTTTCTCACAGAAACTTGGATCTTTATATCTCAAAACATCCAGGATACCAGTCAGAAGTTACCTCTTCCTAGCCAGGAGCCATTGAAGACTACCATCATTCCTCAAAGTGTTCAATGTCTGTAGATCTGTGTGTGTTCATGGGACTGGTTTGCTTGTTTTGTTTCCATATGCTAACAACAACTTAGGCCAAGCATGTTCCTTATACAGGTGTTGGTTGCATGTCCAAGTATTTGTTTTCAGGATGACTGCCAATTGCACTTGTTTATTGGACCAGCATTTCTTGTAGATAATCATGATCCATGCTTCATCACCATTTTGGTATTTTTCCTTTAGTTGACGAAGGAAAAAGATAATATCCAGATGCACATTCAAAAGTCCTCCATGTATACAAGTACACCTGATGGAGCACTTTTGAATGTGCACGTAGGTCTAGAGTGGCAACACCTGACCGTTTTTAGGAGTTGAATTTACATCAGTGAGTTTGTTAATATCATCCTTTAGTGTTCCAGGAAGTTGATGATGATGATGATGACGACATTATAGTTTTTATTTTCTGCTTTCATTGAATTGTGCACTGCTGTCATGATAAGGTTACAGAGCTTGGTGTTTTCATTGGCACTTATTAGTTAGGTGCTGATCTCTTTCTGTTGTATCAATTTTGTCAGAGAAGATCTCTTCCACAGTGATAAGGCACTGTTCAAGACTCATTCACTTGCGGAGGAAAATTGTTTAATGGCAAGGATGCACAACGGACAGCAACATGTTTGGTTGAGGTCAACCACCTACTTTTCTGTCCCCTGTGCTAGAAGTTTGTGGATCAATTCATTCATCTTTGTAATGATCAACTGAAAGATCAGTGGATGATAAGGGCAGTTTTTGTCAGTGGATGCTGGCATGCATCCAGTGAAAGAAATTGCACATAAAAATCTTTTTTTTTTCCCCTGACCTTCAAGTTTACAGCTGCTACACTTCTGTTTGGTTAATGATCGATTGTTTTTTGTGGTAGTGGGATCTGAGGTACCCCAGTGTTGCTTCTGGTTTTGTAACCAATATCTTGGCCATAGGTAGTAGGCATAGTTTGATCCTAGTGTGTTGCTCATGGCTTATATAAAAAAGAATATAATTTTTTACAGATCTCTCAAGAGTACTTATGATTTTGTTCTGGAGATCTTCAGATCCTTAAGAATTATTTCTCTATTTTTGTTTGGTGTTAAGGTTTGAGAGAAAACACTTTTAAAAACAATTAAATATGAGCACATGTTCAAGTTGACATTACAAAGCACCACTCAACAGAATCTTATACCTTTGAATAATAAGTGTAAGATTTTTTTTCCTAGCCACCATTGATCAGGGTATCTCACCTGTTTTAATATTCTTTGTCTTAGTAACAATGTGTTCATGTTAAACACAATCATTGTTTTCTCTTGGTGCTAAGTATATTTGATAGTGGCAATTTTCAGTTCTTTTTCTTTTAAGATTGATTTTGGTCCAGTGACTGAATCTTTCACTATGTGAAAATTTGAAAAATATGAATGTTTTGATTCATTTTAAAAATAGAGTATTTGGCATTAAAATTTGTGTGTGTTCTGTTATCAGAACATAGGATGATTAGAACAAGTACGCTGAGCTGTAGAACTGCACCTTTTTTCCTATACTAACTGCCCATCTAGCAAGGTGGCCATGATGCAAAATGCTCATTAAAGTTTCAATACCATTGATATTCCGTTGAAATAATATGGATATATAGTTGATTGATATATTCTATCCATATGGGCATTACAGTGGTTATGTATATAACTTCTTTTTCATTAAATACATGAGTAAAAAAAAAAAAAATTTTGTCTTGAAAACTTGGTCATTAAAAATATGAAATTATGTCATATAGCCAATAACAAATATTCTTTCTTTATATTTATTTATCAAGGCAAATAACCAGCATTTTAATTCTATAAGTAATGCGGGCATTGCTTAAGGAATTAAAATGTCATTTATTTTCTGCATTGACTACACTTCTTATCTGTGCATACACATAATCAGGGCTTGACCAGTATGCTTGCCCACTTGCTTGTGGTAAGTAGAATTTGCCAGCTGATGAGTAGCTGTAGATTGGACAGAATATAATATTTTTTGTTTAATAAGAAATAACTTTTTAAATGAAGTCTCTTATCTCTAAACAACACAGATACAGTACCACTGATCAGTTTATGCAATTCCTAATGATTTATTGAAACGCATCATTTAAAAAATTGAGTGTCTTGGGCGAGTATGTTGTTGTGTGGCAAGTAGGAGTTTGCATAATTTGTTAAGATCTGCAAGTAATGCATTATATGTGCATCAATGCATGCATGCTTGTCTTGTTGTTTAGCATTCATATTTTGCATTTTTGAGAATGCAAACCATGTGCATTATAAAATTTAGCGTTTCCTACATGTTAATCAAAACATAATTGAAATTCATTATATATAGTGAACATAAATCTGGCATTAAAAATAAACGTTTTTTTTTTTTTTTTCCCAATGTAGTAATACTTCATTGAGAACAAGCAAAACTAGTGACAGCAGTCAGATTAAAAAGCTAGTTGGAAATAGCACAAGTGAAAATAATATGGATGATATGCTTGCCCTTTGTTCAGGACAGTTTTCAGGTGAGTGGAGAGAAAAAAAAAAACATACTAAAGTGAGTATGTATCATAACATATATTAAAGTGTTGGCATATTTAGCAAATTTTTTTTTTCACATTTCACATATTTATAAAAAAAACAATGTTACACAACAATACCATACATATTCTTTTGTCCATTTCCATATTTTTTAAAATATTTGAAAAAAAAAATGTGAGAAATGTACAGAATAAAGTGAACTAAATTCAAGACTTTTTTTTTTCCAACCATAAAATTAGTTTATAGCATCTTGCCATAAGTGCAGAACTATATTCCTTTGAAAGCTGTCTGTTGATATGATTATACAATCTTCACAATCAGTTTCATTGCTTTTACACCTGAGAAAATGGACATACTATTTCATTATTATACCAGTAATGAAATTGAGAAATTAAAAAAATAGTAGGAAAAAAATTGCTGGAAAAAAAAAACTGTCAGAAGGAGCCTGATCCTCTTCATCACTACCTCATTCCCAAGAAATTCAGGTAACCAGATCTGTGCACAATAATCCAGAATTGGATATATCATATCAAAACCTCATAAAGAGGAATAATAACTTTGCTATCTCTGCTTGTTCGTGTGTTCTTCGTTAACCAAGTAATTTATTTTTGAGCTGCTTTGGCCACTTTTTGAAATATAACTCTCTGAACACAAACTCTCTAAATTCCTAGCGTCATCAATTTTCTGGAGTCCAGTTACATCACTATAGTCAGTACCAGCTCCATATTTCACGGTTTTGTGCAAGATAAGAATGCAAGGTCCCAAATTTCCTTTGGGGGGGAGGATTCACATCATATACAATTCAAAAACATAATTGAATCTTTTACATGTTATGACTTGCAGAGTTAAGTTACAAGTTTTAACTTTTTTTTTTTTTTTTTTATTAACAAAGGCAGCTATTATATCCTCAAAATTTACATTTTTAAGCTATTTTATTTTCACTCAATATAATTGCAAGCGACAACATATGCAAAATCATAAGAATTTTTCATAAGAATATATGCAAATAAAGCAGATGGTTGCTCAGACAAATGCCTGGTATTGCTGATGCCAGTCTGATAACTGATAGCATGGAGCCCTGCTAAGTGCCAAGTCTTGACTGTAATGTACAACTCATAATGTTTTCATCCCAAAATGAACAAGCATTAACATGAAACAAATGCATTAACACTTCTACCTCTATCTTAGCCTCCTGCCAGCTTAATGTGAAAATGTAACACTTTTCCACATTAAACTGACATTGATTATCTTTTGTCCTTTGTTTGAATCATTCTGCAGGATCTTTACATCACCTTGATTACTATTCGACCCAGTTTTGCATAAATATCAAATAACTTAATATTTTCCTTCAAATCCTTTCCTTATATCATTAATATACAGATTAATTAGAAGCAGTCCAAGTACTGCTAGTTATCTGCCTTTGGAGTATACTCCTTCATATACTACTCTTCTGTATCTGTCCATCAGCCATCATCATATCCATTTTGCCAGCTTCATATCTATCCCCATTTGCTCCAGTTTGTGTAATAACAGAGTTGCACATGGCATACTGTTGGATCCTTTTGCAAAGTCTAGCAGTATTATCTTGTAGTCTTCTCTTTATCCAACTGAACTTTCTCTGTTATAAAAAGTAAGGACTTGCCAAACTTTATATAGTTTCTGTATTCGGCATGAAACTCTTTGAGTTTCTTATTTGGCTATGAAACAATATGGGATGTAATATCCCTTAACTTAAATAAGCGAGTAAATTATTTAATGAACCCACTCTTCATAAAATGCAATTCCCATAGAGCAGTGTTTCTCAAAGTGTGGTATGCATACCCCTGGGGTACGCAGGAATTTTCAGCTATGCATCACTAACGCATGGAATCATTATTAAGAAAAAAAGAATTATTTTTAAATGTATATATTTCTCAATAAATTATATATTATGTATGAATTCTCCTACTCAAATTGCAAGTTACTATCACCACGACGTTCATGTCATGGTGATAGTAACTTGCTCCCTGCAGTAAACAACACGTCCTCCTCAACATCACTATACTAGTTTTTATACTAAGTAGTTTTATTGTATCATTGAATAAGGTACAGAGACATTTGCAGTCTGTGTAATATATTTCTCAACAAATAGGGCAAATAGAGACAACTGGGATAAAAAAACGGCACTAAGTAATGAATCACATCTCCTCCTCCAACAGAAACTGCTGTATAGACTCAAGCAAAACCATATGTTGCAGGTGCAACATATGGTTTTGCTTGAGTCTATACAGTACCCCTGTCATGAACATGTTATAACTAAGAAATATATAGTGAATGTGTTTCAAATATTATGGAATTCAGTTGAAGAGAATTAGCATTTCAACTCAACTGTTGGCCTGCCATTGTCTTTGGTTTGCGCGATCTTTTGTTAATATCGCACCAATCATATGCACTTCTTCATAGCTGCTCTATCTCTACTGGCCTACCATTGCTGTCTGTTGCTCGTTCTTCTTTTACTTCTCATTAGTCATTTGTGAAGGATTGTTCATTACGTATCTCAAGTCTTGTAAATTACTGTTAATTTTTGTTTCAAATAATGGGAAAGAAGATGAAGCTATTTGGGTAGATGACTTTGACGATGCACACAAGGAAACTATTCTGGATGCCAAAAGTAGCGATAGCAAATAGGAGCTTCTTGGTAAGTCACACCAATTTCAGTTTTTTTCTGAAAACTTTAGTTTCCGAATATCCCTTCATATATCTCACACCACGATTTTTTAGATTTAATTTTGGGAAAAAAGTGCGAGTTATGTTCAAGTAAATACGGTAATTTTTTAGCTTTCAAATTCTTAAGTATGGTCATTGGTTAAACACTGGATTTATAAAACATTTATAAAACTCACAAAAAAAAGCAATATAGCAAATACAAGTAGCTGTAAGCAACAAGAAAACATTGATATTGTATCTGGATCAAATGAAATTGATAAGGGTGTGTCATCTGACATCTCTAGAGAACCAACTAGGAAGAAGATGAAAAATCTTTGTAAGTATGATATGAATGTGGATTTTCATGGACGAGAAATGAAGAGGAACCAATTCCAAATTTTGTTCTATTAAAAATAAATCATATTTTTTGTTTACATGAACATATAAATTCAAATAAAATAGACATTTACAATGAAATATACTTTATTTATTATGATTACTTTGATAAGGAGGTACTTGATAATAATGAAAATTTAAGAAGGGGTGTGCAGATATCTGAAGTTTGAGAAACACTGCCATAGAATAATATATTCTTATGACCCATTCCTGAATTTTTTTAACCAACTTCTCCGGCCTTGCCTATAATTTTCTACCTCTATCTTAGCCCATATAAAGTGGAGCTATTTTGCTCTCTTTCTACTTCCTTTGGACCAAGAATGTTTCAACTAAACAGCCTGGTTATTTAATTTCCTTACCCATTCTCACATATGTGGACCTATATCCCATAGCTGTATTCACATTATGATTCTGCAATATCCTGAACACCTCTCCTGTTCATCTACTACTATTCCTACATCAGTTCCTGTCACTGATTTATTTTTTATTTATTTATTTTTTTACTGAACTGAATTGAACTGTTCAGTAAAATCTAATATTTAAATTCTAAAATCTAACTTTTCATTTAACTACTTTATTTATTATATAGAAGACAGTATCTCTTTCAGTTATTTAAACCAAACGAATGTTTCTCTTTTATACTTTTTTTCACTTTTGGCTTTCTTGGTAGTTGTAGAGTTTAACCTTTGGTACATGGGATGCTGTATTAAAACAACAAAAAAAAGTAATTTGCTTACATTTTTCTTGATATTTTAAGCAGCTGATTGATAACCTACTTTTAGTATGTTTATAATACTACATGTAATGTATATTCATTTTATTTCAGGTTTACAAAACAGTTCCTTTAAAACTTTTCCTGACTCCCCTGGGTGCAAGAATCTTCTGTCATCTAGTCATGATTCTCAAGAAAATATGAAAGAGCTTTTATCTCTCTGTTCTGGTGAATTTAATGAGAAGTAAATACTTGTTTTTGTGTACAGAGTCTTTTTTTTTTTATTAAATTTAAAAAAATCATATAATTTAAATCACACACTTGAATAATTATGAATATATGTATATGTTACTGGCAAAGTGTGAAAAGCAGGCATTCATTCTATAGAATGCCTAGGCGTTTTTTGGCAAAGTATGAAATGTCTGTTTTTTTTTTAAATATTTTACATACTTTCCCTAGGCATTGTATAGAATACCTAGGCATTATATAGAATGGCAAATACTATTTCGGCTATATTTTCATTTTGAAGTTTTCAATTTTGCTGCCATGGGGAGGCTAGGTTAGGTGCTGGCGGTTGTTATGAGTGTGACAGACAATGGTTTTTATCGACTTGGAACTGCTGAAGGAATTTTAAACCAACTCTATGCCAGATCACAATTCACTTTATGTCTCGACTTACTGAGAGTTGGAGACGTTCTAGAATGGCATTTTGAATTGCACTTAACAGCCTTTTTCATACAAAAGCACTTCAAATTTTGGCACTTGGTCTTGCAAGTACACTCACGAACCCTACCTGTGGACTGAGCGGAAGCAGCTGACCGGAGAGCTATTTCGTGGTCAGGAACGTCTCCAACTCTCAGTAAGTCCTTGGAACATAAAGTGAATTGTGATCTGGCATAGAGTTGGTTTTAAAATTCCTTCAGCAGTTCCAAGTCGATAAAAACCATTATCTGTTACACTCATAACAACCACCAGCACCTAACCTAACCTCCCCATGGAAGCAAAATTTAAAACTTCAAAATGAAAATATATAGCCAAAATAGTATGTAAAAAAAAAAAAAAAAAGAGAGAGAGAGAAATTTCATACTTTGGATCTGGCATAGGGTTGGTTTAACCATGTCGCCATCAATATGGATAAAATACATCACTCCTCTACACTTCGTATCCATCATATATTTCAATGTAATATCAATGGTATTACAATTTTAATATGCACATCGCATCCATGGTATCTTGGACGTATATATACATCCTGGCCGGTTAGGTGGTTAAAATTCCTTCAGCAGTTCCAAGTGTGGTAAAAACCATCGTCTGTCACACTCATTCCAAGTGAGTAAAAATCATCATCTGTCATACTCATAACAACCGCCAGCACCTAACCTCCCCATGGCGGCAAAATTTAAAGCTTCAAAATGAAAATATAGCTGAAATAGTATTTATCATTCTATATAATGCATAGGTATTCTATACAATGCCTAGGGAAAGTATGCAAAATATTAAATAAAAACAGACATTTCATACTTTGCCCAAAAAACGCCTAGGCATTCTATAGAATGCCTGCTTTTCACACTTTGCTGGTAACATATATATGAATATATTTACACTTTAAAATAAACATATTTCATTTCAGATCCTATAGTCTCAAATTGTTGGAACTGAAGATTATTAACCTTAGATTTTTGCATATTTTGTGACGTATTTATATAAATAGCATTCCATGATTCAATATTTTTAATCTTTTAGTAGTTCTTAGAAAGTATAGTAGCATTTAATGCAGTTAACTATCACTGTAGCAAATTTATAGGGACCAGAGGAATAGTTTGTTTTAGTTGATAATTTCTTTTTCTTTTCACATAGCTGTACCTGGGAAATTTGGGACTTTTTCAGTAGTTGTTATAGACAGTGAGTTTGCTATAGTGGTTTCCTGTAGTGAGAATTGACCATAATTTAGCTAGAGATAAATTGTTTTCTTGAATACATAAAATTTCCAAATGCTTAGTGTTTATATGGTGCACAAGTGGATAAGACTTGGTTTTGGATGCTATAGTAAAGGATGAAATTTATGGGACTTCATCAAGAAACTTTTCTTAATATCTTACATTAACTTCTCACGTGAGTTACTTGTGAGCGACAGCTGTTTCTCTAGAGTGCCTCTGTAGCAGTTTCATGTCTCCCTCCCCCACAAAAAGGTTGTAAATCAGTACTACAGTAATAGCATGGGTAGAATGGGAGAAATAATCTTTAATTTAATTTATAACCAAGTGAAAAAAATTTCCAACAACTAGCTCTAATTCAGAGTATTTTAATAATAAGATGTGAAACATTTTCACTATGTATATGTATTTCACTGTGTATATGGGAAATATATGACTTCTGCATTATATCAACCTTGGTACTCTTCTGTCTGGCTTCCGCTGATGAGACCTCAATAAAGTTTTGAAACCAGTATGGGGAGTGGACCTTCCCATAATGCTTAGCATTATACACACCCTGAAGGATGTGTGTTTTGCATTATGGGATACTAATGCAATTAATGTTAAGTCATTAGTCTCTCTATATACAAATATCCTAGTTGTGAAGATACTTCACATGCATACTTTGCTTACTTTGAATAAAGGATTAAACAAGAATATAATTTCTTGGCATCTTTCATTTAATTTATAACTGACTGAAAAAACTATCTGAAGTTAGGTTCTCTTCTATACGAACATTTTTGAGACTGCTGCATTCCCATTCCAGAAAATCTTCATAAAATTACAAAAAAGAATAAGAAACAAGCCAACAAAAAAAAAAAAAAAATCTCAAACCGCAACCACCGAATTTTACCATTTACATGCAAATATAACCATGTCTCACAAATTGAAGTTGCATCCTCAACTAAAAAAAAATGAAACTAAATTTTGTATATCAGAATTACTAGCTATTTGAAAAATTTTAATGCTCTTAATTTTCATTGCCCTTACATAATTTCAGAAATTTGGAAGCACCATCATATAAAAATGAATGCAAAACTAACAAATGATCAGAATGCACCATGCCCAGTGATGCCATCTATATAAGGAGTTCTGTCAGTTTTCTTTCACACTTCTGAGGATGGCTGTATTTCCAAACACTTTTTATCCTGTAAAGTGTACCTCCATCATGACTAATTTTATATCAGTTGTTCAATTTCATGTTCATATTTTACATATTCTTTCATACTTATTCCTCTTGGTCTTAAATTCACTTTTTATACCTTGGGGTTTACTTTTTTTCCTATCTTAGGTTTTTATCTATTACATTTTATAACTTGGGTTATTTATTACTAGTTTATATATTGGATTTTTTTCCTTTATTTTTACATTTTGAGTTTTATTTATTATTTCTATATTTCTAATTTTCATTCATTCCCTTTTTATTTTATTTATTATTATTTTCATCTTTGATATTCTGGGTTTTATTTATTACTTATTCATATCTCAAGTCTTACACATTACTTCTTGATTATTTAATTTTTAAACTTGGTATTAATTTACATTATGCTGTTAATCTGATATTCATGCTGCTTCTGCATAAGGAGTAATTTATTCTACTAAGGTAGGGTTTGATATTACTTTTTTTCTATTAAGGATTGAAATAGATGCCTTCTTTTCATAAATATTGTTTTCACATTTCTTGTCTTATTCAAAAACATTGGATAAAGTAAGATGCCCAAAGACTAAAATGTTTGCTTATATATTGTTATGAATAAATTTTTGAAACATATTATTTAACATATTAAAAGAAAGACAAATACCAAATCATATCCTAAAAGCTATCACAAGTATATATGAAAATAATCAAATACAAATAAGATTAAATCACGAGCTATCATATACAAGAGAGATAAACCAAGGGGTCTGACAGGGATGTCCCCTCTCAGCAACTCTTTTTAATATCTACTTAAATGAAATAATAATAAAATGGAGTAAAAATTTACATCAAGGAATTAAACTTTCACCTACAGTTAACTTAAACACTCTCCTCTTTGCAGACGACCAAATAATAATTACAAATTCTGAAGATAACTTACAGAAATCTATTTTAAATCTAAATGAGATATCCAAAGATTATGGTATGATAATATCAACGGAAAAATCAAAAACTATGGCCTTTAAAGGACAAGATCCAGCAAGAACTAAAATAGTAATAGATAACAAGATCTTAGAACAGGTGAATTCATTTAACTACCTAGGATGTATGATCACTTATGAAAATGAAAAAGATATAAACATAAAAATTGCAAAATATTTAAAAATAACAGGAGTAATTAACTCTATATTTAAACCAAACCTAGTTCAAAAACAAACCAGGCTAAAAGTATACAATACATTAGCCCTACCGGTCTTAATGTATGGAAGCGAAATCTGGACAATAGAACAAAAAGACAAATAAAGATTAACAACAGCAGAAATGAAGTTTATGAGAAAAACTGCAAAGTATACCCTATTTGATCACAAAAGAAATGAAGATATTATGAAAGAATTAAACCAAGAACCAGTAATAGAAAAAATTAAAAAATATAAACATAAATGGATGGAACACGTTCAAAGAATGAAAACAGAAAGATTATCAAAATAAGCCTTAAAGTACAAGCCATTAGGAAAAAGAAAACCAGGACGTCCGCTTAAACGATTCAACGATGACTTCTAAGGCCGGAACAGGCCATGCTAGGCCTAAATCCTTGATACGTATGATGATGATGATGATGATGAATAAATTTTTATAGAATAAGACAGAAATTAGTGAAAATATTAAAACAGCTGCATACAATACAGAATTCATATGAGTTTTAACTTATAAGTCTTAAAGTTTGCTAAGAAATGAAGCTCTTGGTCAAAGACCTGGAGAACACAGATAGTTCTGAGAAGAATTAGTGAACAGATGGCATCAATAGTAGAATTATATCGAAAATGCAGATATTAAAAAGAAACTTGACATTTTTAGCATTTAGCAGTGTATGGGTAGAACTAAAAGAACTAAAATGATCATACTTTTAGTAGGACTAAAAGTATGGTCATTTATGCAGAATAGGAAAATAAAGGTTTAGCTAAACAGGTGTTTGATGCAAGATAGCAGGAAATATGTGCAGAGGAAGACCAAGATCTAGGTGGATTGATGCAATTGGAATTACCTAGATAAATTGGAATTACCTAGATCACACATTTTGGAATACCAAAATGTGTGATCGAACAGTATAATAGTTTAATTTGAAGGAGCATTCTTAGTAGGAAGGTAGCAATAATCTAAACCTGTCATGTAGTACTATAATATTATTCTTTATGTCCCTAGGGAGCATATATACGCTGCTTGGAAAGAAGTCAATGGACACCCCCATGTGCAAGGTGCCATGTAACGAGTCACGTGTTTGTACCCATGATTCCTCCAATATTAAATATATTCGAGGAATATGATGCTTCCAAGTCAGTGCAACTGTTTCCAGGTAAAATGGCTATGAGAAGGGAACTGACAGAGTTTGAAAGAGGCTTTGTGCTAAGATGCCATGTTGCAGGTCTGTCTGTTTGGCAAATTGTTGACAGATTGGACCATCCCAGGTCAACAATCATTGATACCATACTAAGATGGAAGCGCAGGGAGTCAACTGCAAGTACTATCTGCAGTGGACAACTCATGACACTCACTGAACATCATTGTATGGTGCTACGAAGAATTATATATAAAAATCACCCATCGTCGGTCAACATGCTGAATACAGAGTTCCAGGCATCAACTAGAACACAAATCTGCACAAAAAATTTAGAATCGAGCCCCATGGGGTTCACGTGGGTTTAGAATTAGAACTGCAATATGGAAATTCTACATTACCCAAATCAATATGCAGCTTTGTTTTCAGTGGTGCACAGTGCTTGGAAAGCTGCATTATGGATTGATAAATCACGCTACACCCTCTACTGAGCAGAAGGATGGGTATGGGTGTGGTGGATGCCTGGTGACATCTCTTTACCAGAGGGCATAACCCTAACTATGAAATTCAGAGGTGGCAGTGTGATTGTATGGTCCTGTGTTTCCAGGTTTGGCCTCTGACCTCTGTTTGTGATGCCATGAACATTGAATTCCGAGAGGTATCTGAACATTTTGGACAATGCAGTGCTTCATGCTTCATGTGGTGTTTCTACAAAACTAACCATTGTCTCCTACATCAAGGTAATCCACAGGTAATACACTTGCTGGCCTCCACAGAGCCCTGACCTCAACCCTATTGAACATCTGTGGGAACTGGAGCATTGAGTGAGGTCAAGGGATATCTGCCCCAAAACAGTCCAGGACCTCATTACATGCCTGCAGGATGAATGGCCCAAAATTTCTGTTCATTGCTATCGTATGCTTGTGGGAAACTATGCCCTATAGCAGCGTTTCTCAGCCTTTTTAAGCCCATGGGCCAGTAAAATGCCTAAAATAATTCTACAGACCACTAAGTTATGCAATTTTTTTTAAATGTATGTTGGGATTACCTACATTTACATATACATTTACAACATATACATATTATATTTAAATATTTATGCACAACATTTACATATTACATTTACAAATACATATGAAAACATAATTGATACCTTTATTAAACAAATAAAGGTATCAGTTTCCGATGGCAAATGAATGGGTTGTCAGTGCCGTTCCACTGACACTCCCCCATTCATCTGCCCACACTCATTAAACTCGCCCCACAGCAACATTTTTAGCATTGGTACCATGGGGAATGTCAATGCCGTCTCGTTGATATCTTCATTCATCTGCCCACAACGACGTTTATCTTTACATCAGCGATGTGAAGATAAACGATGTCATCCATGGATTCCATCATGGATGACATCCCTTGTCCTTTCCAAACCATCTCCTGCATATACCCAAAAATTTCACTCGGAACATCCCAAATTCATGAATGCCCCCCCCCCCCCCAAAAAAAAAAAACACGTCTGACCAATACGAATCACCTTATTTAACTGAGGAGTTTTCCCATGACCAGCAAAAAAATTTAAGACATCCTGTTATGTGAGGTCATTCCCAATATCTATAAACAGTCCAACTCACTATGTCAGTTGCAAAGTGCCATCCACATGGTCGAGCACATTGTCCCGCCAGCGACCGTATACTGTATACATGTGATTTGTACTAATTGTGTTATGATGGTGGTTTTAATTATATCTGTCCTGTTTTATCCAGAGGCACAACAGTGGTCATTGTAAATTTGGCAGATTCATTAATCGTGTGGTGGTTTTATTTATATCCATCCTGTGTGCTGCTTGTATTCGTTATGTTGTGATGTGTGTTTCTGTACAATCCATGACTGTACGGATGTTGTTGTCTACATGCGACGGATTCAGTGTGCTCAGCCGCATATTCCCACAAGTGACTGTACGAGATACGGAACTTTGCCAAATGGGATGTTGGCAGCTATCCTACTCGCCAGCAGAGCTGAGCCTCACCGTGATGTCACTTTGCATAACTGTCGTTTCATCCCTGATTTTGGAAATGGATTAATTCCAAAACCAGTAACGAGAATAATCGGAAACTGTAGTCCAAATAAATAAATAATATGATAATTATGTTACTACATACTTTTAATGAATGGTTCATCTTCTCAGCCTTTGCAGAGTTGCTGGATATCTGGCTCAATATTGGTTAACTTTAGTCGAAGATCGGCACACACACACACACACACTAAGACGATTTCTGTATTTTGTTTTTATTTGAAGGAGCGATGAAAATCCTTTCTCACAAAGATAAGTTGTAGAAAACTGCATGACGATTTTCAGTGCTTCTTCAGATAATTTGGGTAATTCACTTCTCACTGAATGCAAGAACAGTTAATTGAAAGCTCAATTAACTGTTCTTTTTTCGATAACGAAAGGTCATTCTCTTGACCATAAGCTTGAAATAGATCTGGAACCCACAGAAATTTCTTATAAAAGTTATTTGGAAAATATGTTTCAAAATTCTGTTTCAGAGTTTTGAGGTGATCACAAACACTTTCCAGAAACTCAGAATCAACAAAAAGATAATTTTCCACTAAAAAAGGATTCCAATGTTGGAAAAGGTGCAGATTATCTGTCTTTTACATAGCTAATGCACAACACCATTTTTTTTTTTTCTTTTCTCTTGAATGCCTTTATTTTGTCGTAGGCATCAAGAACAGTTAAAGAATTTCCCTGAAGGGAGAGATTTAGTTCATTTAATTTCGAAAAAAATGTCTGAAAGATAGTGTAGTGTTGATAACAATGCTTCGTCAACAAGGAGTGATGCAAAATTAGAATTACATTCATTTACAGACAATAAAACTTGTTAGTACTTTGCCCCTGGAAATCCAGCGAATTTCAGAATGAAACAAAAGTTGTATATATTCACTGTCCATTTCATCACAGAATACTGAAAATAACCTGTTATTTAGCGGTCAAGCTTTAATAAAATTAACTAGCTTTAAAGCATTGTATAGCACAGTTTTAAATTCTGGTGGCATTCTTTGAGGCCAACCTTTTCCTATGTGTGAAACAATATACCTGATTCATATCCGGAGCTCCTTCCTTGACCATAGAAACAACCCCCAACTATGCCTGCCTGTAAGGGTGTGAGCTCCATCCGAACAGAAGCCCATACATTTTTCCCACTGGATCCCTTTGTGTATCATGTGATTATTGAGAGTGCGAAATATTTCTTCTCCAGTTGTTCGGGATGACAAAGTTCTACAAAACAGAATATCATCATGAATGTTGTTATCATGTGCATATCTTACATATCATATTAACTGCGCATCCTCTGTAACATCAGTACTCTCGTCTATTTATAATGCATAATAAGGGCTCTTCTTAAATCTTTCAATTAACTGATATTCTACGTCACCTGCCATATCATTAATTCTGCAACCTACAGTGTCATTGAAAGAGGAGTCAAATCAACATCTTTTAGTAACTTGTTGCCAGACATAGTTTTTACCACATCTTTTATAGCTGGAAGTAGTAAATTTTCCCCGATAGAATGAGGTTTCCGTTTTCTCTATGTGCAAACTTAAGAGATAGATGTTTCCAGTGCCTTGCTATTAATCGAACCCATGGCCAAAACCACATCTTTCCCATGATTTAATCTTACTGTCACTGAAATTGGCCTTTAATTTGCTTATTTTTCACATCACAATGTTTAGTTTCTAAATGTCGGAGTTTTGCAGGTTTCATGCACTTGTTCAACAACACTGCATAACACAAAACACATTGAGGTTTCTGTTCACTTTCATCTCCACACCAAGTAAACCTGAATTCCAAATATGAACTGTTATATTTCCTACTGTATTTTTTCTTTGAACTGCTTGTTTCTTCTACTTTAATAGTATCAGATTTACTCACCGTTACAACACATGTATCACAATTAGGGTTAGCATCACCTGATTCATTTGCTCTTCTTTTGAAAGTCCTAGTTCTAAGCCACTTTTCCATTATTAAAAAACGTTTCTGAAAAATATATAAATACTGGGGGTTAACTCATGACACACTTTGTCTAAGTATCATTTAGCGCTTCAGAAGGTATACTGAACCTTTGTTGAAAGAGGAAAACCTTCAGAAATAAAAATCAATAAACAACAAACAGTTGGTTAGAATGTGGATAACACATGTTTACTTCAAATCTGACAAAACAGCAAGGGAAGGTGGAAGCAATAAAACTATATTGTTGTTCACTTCACCCCTCTTGTTATTCGTTATTCTGCCTCTATAAATTATTGTAGTGCCAGAATGATGAATGATAAATGAGGGGGTGAAGTGAACAACAATATAGTTTTATTGCTTCTGCCTTTGAACATTCTGACACTATTTGTTGTTTTTTTTTAAGTCTCCATTTGATTTCAATAATTTTTACTTACTTATTCAATTTTAATTTGTTTGGATAATTAAAAATATATATATTTATTTAATTAATTTAAGTCTGCCTATGGACCACCTGTCCCATTGCCGTGGACCACAGGTTGAGAAACACTGCCCTTTAGGATTGCTGCAGTCATTGCAGCAAAATGATCTTACATCTTATTAAGGTGGGTAGCCCTAGATGTTTGTTCCTCACACTATAGTGTCCATTGATTTCTTTCTAAGCAATGTATATCAGAAATAAAGATGCATATATCAGGCCTCTGCTCAATAACTGCTTTCCCTTACAAATCAGGCCTCTTAATTTATATACCATGTCCCATTTTTTGTAGCATTTCTTCTACTGTTATTTATAATAACCTTATAATTTATTGTTCTGAATATTGCGATCAGTGATATTGTTAGTATGTTACATAAAGGACTGTGTGGATTCATGGACATTTTATCGACTTAGTGATCATTGAATTATATCAATACATATTTTTTAATTTCTGTAGTTGGGTTGAAAAAATTATATGACAGATATTAGTTTTGTCCTTTCAATGAATGTTGGATCTTCCACGATTATACATTTATATTATAACCTTGTATGCAGTCTTTTCACATTGCCATCTACGAGGGTGGTCTGAAATGTTCTCGGCTTCGACCATAGATGGCAACGCCAACGGCAAGAGATTTTTTTTTCTAAGTTGGTACATCTGTCATAAGCATCCATGTGAAATTGCAAGTCATTCTATCAAGTAATTTGTTTTAGACAGCTGTCTGAAGTAAAGATGTTGTCTGTATCCCTTGAAATGGATAAAATTGGGTATCATGCGGTTATAAAATTTTTTGTAAAAGAAGGTTTAACGCCAAAAGAAATTCATTCGAAGTTCATAAAAGTTTATGGGCATTCTTCTCCTTCATTTTCGACAATTAAGAATAGGTTGCTGAGTTTAAATGTGGCCATGCCAGCCTTGAAGATGATCCACGTGAAGGACATCCAAAAAGTGTAACAACACCAGAAATCATTGATCAAGTGGACGATATGGTATTGGATGACCAGCGAGTCAAAGTGCATGAAATTGCTGAGACTATAGGCATTTCAAAAGAACCTGTAGGATATATTTTGTATGAAGAATTGCATATGAAAAAGCTTTATGCAAGATGGGTGCTGCGCTTGCTCACATCAGATCAAAAATGCACTCGCATGAAAATCTGTGAACAGTGTAGCTTTTTAACAAGAATAAAACTGATTTTGTGTGTTGATTTATTACTACGGATGAGACGTGGATTCACCATTACACACCAGAATCCAAACAGCACTCGAAACAGGGGACAGAAGCCCAGTTGTTCAGTGTCAAAGAAGACAAAGTCGGTTCCATCAGAAGGAAAGGTCACAGAATTGGTGTTTTGAGATGCTAAAGGCATTTTGTTTATTAATTATCTTGAAAAGGGTAAAACAATAACTGGGGAATATTATTCTGGTCTTTTAACAAGACTAGACAAAAAGATCCGGTCTGCAGAAGAAAAAAATCAACTTTCATCAAGACAATGCACTTGCCCACAAAAGTATTTTGGCAATGGGAAAATTAAGGGATCTGCACTATGAATTGTTGGAACATCCACCCTATTCCTCAGATTTGGCTCCCTCTGACTTCTATCTCTTCCCAAAACTAAAACTCTTTCTTGCTGGTCAGTGTTTTTCTTTGAATCAAGAGGTGATTACAGCTGTAGAGGGGTATTTTGCAGATCTTACTGAGACATACTACAGGGAAGAGATAATGGAACTGGAGCATTGCTGGAATAATTGTATTAGTCTTAAGGGAGATTATGTTGATAAATAAATAAAAATAATTTTGAAATTAAAAATTCATTTTTTCATTGTTAGGCCGAGAATGTTTCAGACCACCCTCGTAATAGCTTTATGTCAGAATAAATCAACCATTAATAACATATTCAACCATATATTGTTACCTAAGAATGATGTTGTCACTTAACACTATGTTGATAATTTATTCCATGAAACTTTGTCATATGTACATATTTTAACTCAGAACCAAGCATGTTGTTCTGTTGTGATGTTAATGTATTATTTTCATTTTTCGTAGATTTCTGATTTCACCAAAGACAGATAAAGTTAATGGAAGCAGTCAGATTAAAAGGCTGATTGAGAGTGAAAAATCAGAAAACAATATTGATGATGCTTTCTCCCTGTGTTCCGGAAAATTTTCAGGTGCCATTGTTTATTGTAATTTATAAATTGTGCAATTTTTATTCCATAGACTTTTTATTTTATTTATTTTTTTTATTATAAATGTTATAAGTTTGATAGTCTCATCCAAAATGCATGCATGCATATGATCTTCTACTGTTAAGTATAATTTTATTGCTTTATTATGTGTTATTCTGTTGAGTACTACTTTTGTATACATGGGAGAGAAACATATAGTTTATTTATAATGTTTTTATTTGTTTATATTTAAGAATCCTTACAAAATAGTGATCCAGTCATCCCGATTTTTGTTTATTACTCATCTGCCGGGACACAGAAAGTGGCAATCATGTTGAAATTTTATGTCACAGTGCTGCTCCCCCCCCCCCTCTAATTAGATAACATTTAATAAAAGTAGTATTTTAGAGTTTTAGCAGTTAGAATTGAAGGAAGTACAGGAAGATGGTTTAATGTTAAATCTGGTGTCAGAGAAGGATGTACATTATCTCCACTGTTATTCATTATCTATATGGATCACATTATGAATGAAAGTGGTATTAAACATGATATCAGAATTGGAGATGTTAATCTCGGCTCTTTACTTTATGCAGATGATGTTATACTTCTAAATAAATCTGGTACAAGTCTACAAGATTTCCTGAATAAATTGAATAACTGTTGTAATAGATATGGTGTGAAGGTCAGCAATAACAAGACAAACACAATGAAAATAGGCAGAAGCATTGAAAATATCAACTGCATTGTGAATGGAGAACCTATAGAACAAGTAAAACATTTCTGCTACTTAGGCATGATTTTTAGTGAAGATGGAAAATTAAATGTGGAAATAGACAACAGAATCAACAAAACTGGTATGGTATTAATTCAGTCAACTGAATTAATTTATATGGAATAAGAGAGAAATTAGTCAAAACACTACATTAGCTGTATAACAAGACAGTGTTCAAATCAATTTTAACTTATAGATCTGACAGCTGGGTTAGAAGTAAAACACTTGACTAAAGACTAGAGATCTCAGATATGAGAGTCCTGAGAAGGATTATGGGTGTGAACAGATGGCAATATCATATTAAAAACGAGGATATTAGGAAAGGACTTGACAGTGTTAGCATCCAGGAATGTGTTAGCATAGCTAATCTCAGGTGGTATGGTCATTTAAACAGAATGGGAAAGGAAAGATTAGCAAAACCAATGTTCTCTGTCAGGTTGGCAGGAAAAAGACCCAGAGGAAGACCAAGATATAGGTGGATTGATGTGGTAAAAAAATGCCTTAGAAGATAGAAATATAAGATCTGATAATGTTTCAGTCTTGACAGGTAACAGTTGAGATGGAGGAAAATTGTAGGCAGGAAGTTAGTAATGATGTAAATTTTTCATGTAGTATTGTCAAATCCTGTACACTCCTTGAATGTACATATCAGGAATTTGATGAGTATTTTAGAGTATATGTACAAAAAAGATATCTTTGTGTTTCACTTTTGTTTGTTGTCAAAATTCGACAAAATGGCTCAAACTGATATTAATCATTCTGCATTAGCTGGATGGAAATTTAATGAAATTTGGTATTTAGGATCTTTAATCAGATTTATTGAGTCATTCATTTTGGTTTCAATTAGAACATTTGTTGTGACAGAATTATGCAAATCAAAATTGTACAGTATGTAATTGGACTATACGTAACCCATAAATGGATCAGAGCATAATAAAACATGTTATCACTTTTGACTCATTGCATTTTTACAGAGTTGCCACTACAAGATCAGTAGAGTTCTTTGAATAACATAAATTTTATGCAGACATCATGATGGTTCTCATGAAAACAATAGAAATACTGACAGTTGAAAACTCATTTTCAAGATTTCAATCTATATTATGCATAAACAGTTATAAAAGGTTAAGTTGATGTATATTTGTAAGCATATATGCATTATCGTTTAGTAACTTTCAGTTTTTAAGTTCAAGATTGCTTCGTGACAGTTTTTTTTTAATTTCATTATTTAATTTTTTTTTTCTCTTTTTGCATAATCAGACCATTTTTCTAGTTGATAACTTCAACTTCACTGAAAGTTGTATAAAGATGTGATGAAGAAGGGTGTGAGGATAATAATTTTTTCAAAAATTTTCATCATCAAAAAAAAAAAAGGGTGTGAGGAGGTAGATTTTTTACGTGGAGAGTCTTAGTGAGTGGAGTGCATTGTGAATGCAGGTAGTATAAATAACTTCAAAGTTCATTATGTGATAGACGTGCTGCTAGTTGAGTGGGACTCCCACAATGAGTCTGTTTATTCCATGGAGGTTACCGAAATAATAATAATAATAATAATTTCCCTCTGGTTTGATAGAATTTAAAATGTGGAATGTAGGATTACTATTAAAATTTGTTGAGTTATTTCACTTGTTTTTCATTAGATTGCCAATGTTCGCAGCCTTTCAGGACATTAAAAGGATGCAAGAGTCTAATACATTTTAAAAGAATAGTTATGTATAGTATATTTCATGTAATAGTTTTCACCTTCATGTGTAGGTATATGATATTCATATTCACGCTGAGGATTGCCAACGTGTTAAGTTATGAACTGCAAAATTATAATATAAAATATCAGTGAAATCTAAAATGATTAGTTAAAATTTTTTTAACTATTCATTTTGTATTTTGTAACTATTAAAATACTTTTTGTAACTATTAAAATTTTGTAACTATTAAAATTTTAAACTACTAGAGTTTAAAATTTGTAATTTTAAACTCTACTAGTTAGACTTCAAAATAATAATATACTCTGGTATTATTAAAAGAATATTATTGTGGCTCAGAATCTCTTCTTTGTACTTCTCCAAATCTTAAATATCTTCTTAATTAGTAAATTACTTCGCAAGAATTATCACAAGGAAGTTTATGAAAATAAATATTCATCTTTGAGCTATGTAGAAAGATTTTTTTTGAATTCTTTACATCTATAATATCTCCCATATACTAATAAAAATTGTTTATTTCAGGTATGTCAGCTGATTCTTTCATAACGGTTAATCAGTCTTCAGAAAAGAAGGAACTTATGGGAACTCTGCGTAATACCCAAGACAATATGAATGATCTTCTGTCTCTTTGTTCAGGAGAATTTAATGAAAAGTCAGTATGGTTTAAAGTTTTATTAATGTTCATTGAATATATAATGTTTGTGTGTTACTCTGTAACTTGTACTTCAAAGCTAGTCATACACAAAACTGATGATGAATTTTCAGTTAGCTTTACTAAAGAAATAATTGAGATAACATGGTACATGGTTTTCTGCATTCCTCCCAATTATCTTGTTTGACTTTTAAGCCAACTCTGGTTCAAAACATCACCTTCCATCCTCCTACTCATGAGTAGAAATTATGAGTGAGAAATTTTTCATCACCTGATATACTGATTAATTATTCTGTGTGTGTGTGTGTGTGTGTGTGTGTGTGTGTGTGTGTGTGTGTGTGTGTGTGTGTGTGTGTGTGTGTGTGTGTGTGTGAATATTCCATTCTTTAGTAGATAAAACTGAACAATATCCACAAAGTTGTTAAAATAATAACGTTTAGTCCAGGCATAATCTACATTGTCTTATTCTTTTCAATCCAACTTAAATTTTACAATTTTGCTTATCCTACAGCTAGAATTTCTTTCCAACTTTCTATCAGACAGTATTAAATTTGAATTGTTGCATATGCAGAATTTATGTTAAAACTGCTTATTGATAGACTATATATCCACATTGGATAATGGGTATTTTAAAAACTTTCTCAGAGTAACAAATAAAAAATATATAAAAAAAATTTAAAGGCCACTTAAAATTAGAAAAATAGGCATGGAAACAGTGCATACATTCTCAGATAAATATTTTGACTGTATGTCAAAATATTTTATCTGTTTAGCACACTTTTTATTAATGATGGCAAATTAAGTATGGAAATAGATCATGAAATAGTCAGTGCTGATATGGTTGGAGGCAAATGAATAAATTTATCTGGAACAGAAAAGCTAAAAAACTAACCTAGTAATATGCTGTATATAATAGTGCTAAACCAATATATACATATGGATTTGAGAATCGTCATCAAATTCGTGATGTATATTCTCAAGGAATGTACAGGATAATAATTAGTACTACGTGATTAAGTTTATATTAACAGTTTTATTATGCTAACCATTATCCATCAACAGTTTAATTCTGGATCATTTCACATGGGACTTGGTCTTCCTCTGAGTATTTTGCCTACCATCTTGACATTAAACACCTCTTTTACTAAAATTTTCTGTTCCATTCTGTTTAAAGTGCATATGTCACCTTTGATTAGCTATGCTTACACATCCTTTAATATTGAAGAATGTCAGGTTCTTAATTTTTCATTTTTCATATGCTATTTATGCCATCTGTTCACCCTCCTAATTTTCATCATAACTCATTTCTTTGGTCTTGGATTAGCTGTTTTATTTCTAACCCAATATTCAGATCCATAAGTTAAAATCAGTTTGGATACTGTGTTTTATGCTGTTAGTTTTTTTTTTTTGGCTCATTTTTTTGTTATACAGTGTCATATAACTTTATTATTGTAACTTATTGTATTATTCATTTCTGTAATTAATTTTCCATCTCCACAGTAACTTGTGCCTAAATAGCTAAAATATTTTACTTGCACAATATATTCAGAATGCAGTTGATATTTTCCATGTTTCCATCTTATCTTTATAGTGTTTGCCTTTTAATTGCTAATTTTCATGTGTTATTCAGTTTATTCAGTTTATCAGTTTAGATACTGAATTTTTTTCATCATTTCATCAAATGATCCAGAATTAAACTGTTGATGGATAATGGTTAGCATAATAAAACTGTTAATATAAACTTAATCACGTAGTTACATCAGTTATTCAGTTTAGATACTGAATCCAGAAGATGTGCAGTCAACTCTCACTATAACAGACTGCCAAGAAATTTCGAACAGAGCTCCCTAGGTACAGTGTTGTGATAAAAGACATTCACTATAACAAACTTTCTGTGGTCCAGACAGTGTTACATTTGTGAGAATCAACTGTCTTGGATTTATTTAGGAGTACTATATCATCTACATAAAGTAAAGAGTTCCGTTGATTATCTTTTTCCTCCTTCAGTTCCAACCACTGACTTAGACTATATATTGCTCTTTGTAATGTTCTGTTTGTATCATGTAATTGTAGGGTTTTGAACAGTTTTGCTTTTAGCACCTTGTCATATATTTTTTCCAGTCTACTGAACTTAAATACTGATCCTTGTTATTTTCTCTTGATTTCTCCACTGTTTGTCTTGAAATGAAAAGTTGATTCCCACAACTTCTGTTTGGCCTGAACTTATCTTATTCTTCTCCAAATTTCGCTTCCACACTTTTTCTTAGCCTTTTCTCAAGTATGCTTTTATAAATCTTACCAGGAATACTCAGTAGCTAAATCCCTGTAATTCTTGCATTTAGCTTTATTTCTCTTTTTATAGATGGCATTTGTGAAAGCTCTGCACCGCTCATTGTGAATTTGATCTTCTGACCAGGCCTTCTAAATTATGTAGTGTAGCCACTATAAAACTTTTATATGCCCCTATTTGATACTTCTGGTCAAATATCATCTGGTTCAGCTGCCTTTCTACATTTGAGGTTTTTGATGCTTTTTAAGGGAAACCCCGTTAACATAAATATCATCCAAGCTTATGCACCCACAGCTGACAAAAGTGAAGAAGATGTTGAAGAGTTTTATGAACACCTAAAAGAGATTAAAAACCTAACAAAGAAACATGATATAAACATAGTGATGGGTGACTTCAATGCAAAAGTGGGAAGAGGGGGTGATGGAGAAATTGTTGGCGAACATGGCTTAGGCACCAGAAATGACAGAGGAGATCGCCTAGTCCAATTCTGTCAGGAAGAAGATCTAACAATAGCAAATACCTGGTTTAAACTTCCACCCAGAAGACTGTACACTTGGAAATCACCTCAAGATAACCAACATAATATTGTCAGAAATCAAATTGATTATATACTGATAAATAAAAGATTCCACAGTAGTATAAAGAGTGCAAAGACTTATCCTGGAGCAGATATCTCATCAGACCACAATCCCATAGTTGCAGAAATACGTCTTAGATTAAAATCAGCTAAAAAATCACAAAAGAAGAAAAAGAAAATTGATGTAGAAAAACTGAAAGACTCGAACATAAATAAAAACGCCAAGTCACAGCTTAACCTACGATTACAACAGATTAACATAGAAGAAAATAAAAGTGTGGAATCTCTTTGGAATAGCTTAAAGAATGCCATCGTAACAACAAGTATTGAAGAAGTAGGTTATGTGAATAATATAAAACAACAGGAATGGATGACAGATGAGATTCTTTCTCTTATTGATACAAGAAGAATGTATAAAAACAAAGACCTAGCCAGGTATACAGAAACACATAACATCATCAAGAAAAAAATAAAAGAAGCCAAGGAAAATTGGATGAAAAATTTATGTACTGAAATTGAACTGCTTCAGAAACAACATGATAATTTCAATCTGTATAAGAAAATCAACGAAATTTCCGGAAAACTGAGGAAAAAGCAAATAGTGTCTCTAAGAGACGAAAATGGAAAAATAGTTCTAGAAGAAGAGAATAAAGCACAGATTTGGATAAAATATGTAACAGAACTTTTCAATGATACTAGACAGAAGCCTATAAATATAAAAGATAACATTCAAGGACCAGCAATCATGAAATGCGAAATAGAGAATGCTATACAAACAAGTAAAACAGGAAAAGCCAGTGGACCAGATGGTGTGCAAACAGAATTTTTAAAATTAATCGAACCAGATAACATCAAACTTCTTGAAAAACTATTTAATAAAATATATGAAAGTGATGAATTTCCATCAGATTGGCTCAAATCTACATTTATCACTATCCCAAAGAAACCCAAAGCGAATTCCTGTGGTGACTTCAGACTTATTAGTCTAATGAGCCAAACATTAAAAATATTTTTGAAAGTAATTCAGAATCGCATTTATAGAAAAAGTGAAGAAACTCTAAGTGAAACACAATTCGGCTTTCGGAATGGTTTTGGTACTAGAGAGGCCCTTTTCTGTACCCAAATATTGATACAAAAATGCATAGAAAAACAGAAATCTGTCTTTATGTGTTTCATAGATTTTGAAAAAGCATTCGACAAAGTCAGACACACCAACTTAATAGAAATCCTTCAACAAATAAGGTTAGACGAACAAGACATAAGACTAATAACAAATCTGTATTGGAATCAGTCAGCTACCGTTCAATTAGACAACATTACCACCAGTGATATTAACATCAAAAGAGGAGTGAGACAAGGATGTGTGCTCTCACCACTCCTGTTCAACATATATGCAGAGGTAATCTTTAAAAAAGCATTGGAAGAATGTCCAGAGGGAATCACAATAAATGGAAAAATTGTTAACAACCTACGATATGCAGATGACACCGTGCTAATTGCAGATAACATCATGGATCTCCAAAAACTCGTTGACAGAGTATACATAGAAAGCCAAAGAATGGGAATAAATATAAACATCAACAAGACAAAATACATGATCATCAGCAAACATCCAGTCTCATCAATGAAACTGACACTCAATGGGAAAAATATTGATCAAGTGTCAAGATATAAATATCTTGGTTGCTGGCATAACGAACGGTGGGATCCAGAAATAGATATAAAGACAAGGATTGAAGTTGCACGGCAGTCCTTCATGAAAATGAGAACACTATTCCGCAATAAAGACCTAAACATGGAAGTCAGATGCTGAATGCTGAAATGCTACGTGTGGTCTATTCTGCTCTATGGAGTTGAAACATGGACATTGAAGGCGACAACCATCAAGAAAATCGAAGCCTTTGAGATGTGGCTATACAGAAGAATGCTAAAGATATCATGGACAGAAAAAATTACCAATGAAGATGTCTTAAAATCCATTGGCAAAGCTAAACATCTTTTACAAATAATCAAGAAACGAAAAACATCATATCTTGGACACATCATGAGAAACAGCAAATACCAACTTCTACAAACTATTTTGGTAGGAAGAATTGATGGCAGAGGAACTAGAGGAAGAAAAAGAATATCATGGTTTGACAACATCAAGACGTGGACAGGAAAGAGCAGTGCACAACTGCTCAGATTAACACAAGATCGCAGTTTGTTCGCCAAGATGGTCGCTGACCTTCGATAGAAGATAGCACAATAAGAAGAAGAAGATGCTTTTTTGCTACCTTAAGGATTGATAATCACTTTTAATTGCATCGCTTGTGAATATTTTTTATGCCACTGTTCTGTATCAAATTTTTGTTTTGCTTAACAATTTTTTAAGGTAATTGCTCTAAACTAAAGATCTAGGCTATCTTGATCTTACTTTTTCATATCACGACCTTTATCATCTCTGATTACTTTGTATAGTACTCTTTCCTCCATTTTGTGACATACAGCATTAAGTTAGTCATTCTTCTCAGACTATGGCTTTGAGGTCAGTTCAGTGCTGCAGTCCCCCTTCCCCCCCACACAAATAAAACTGACTTTGAATACAGTTTACTTTTTTGTTATGTGTATATCCTAGTATAAACATGAGGTTTATGTAATTGTCTCTGTGGGAGGCAAATAATGATGATAATGTGGTCTTGGACATTGGCATAGAGGTTTTACTGTTAATCATTATGGACCAAATGTTATATACCATTCATCATTTCTTTTTAGAATATATACTGAGAGGACTGTCTTAGGGTTCTCTTGCTTCCTTATTTTTCATGTCTCCTACTTTTTTACTTTTTTTTTTAATTCCTAATTATTATTCTGTACTCAGACAAAAGTCTCTTAGATTGAGTTGGGTACTTGTACAAATCATAAACTAGCCAAAGCTTACTTGGAGTTAGTCTTGATTAATTTACAGACTAATCACTATTCATTGTACAATTAAAATTGAGAGAGAGAGAGAGAACAAGTTATTTTTATTATTATATAGGTATCTCCATGGAGTTGAAAGACTCATTGTTTAAGGCCCACACTACTTATTATTGACATGTTGCCTGTCATATCTCACAGTCAGTCTGACAAAATACTCACAACCACTTCTAGTAATTCATTCCATTCAGATACCACTCTCTTAACAGAATAACTTCCTTATCCTTGTTTACTTGTCAGTGTGTTTCTTAATCCATTTCATCCTTTGGGATATTTTGCGTTATGTCCTCTGAACTTCGGCTCCATCCATCATTATCCCCGCAGTTCAGTTTATGCAATGTATAGCCTGTAAATTTTCATCACAAACTGGATAATTATATACTCCAACACACTGAATTGGAAGCCATTATTATTGCACAAACTACCAGTCTATTTAGTAATATACTAATATCAGTAATATACAATCAGCAGCAGTCCACGTACAGAGCTAGTCACCTACTTTCCTCTTTTATTAAACTCCATCATATATATATATATTAATATTATTATTATTATTAGAATGCTGGTTTACTCAGTTTGTTATCATATTTGTTAAATTTTAATGACTAAATGCCGAGGATTTAAAATCAGAATTTTAATAGAACACGACTAGTTTCATCAGAAAGCCGACTTCATCAGGTGTAACAGCATAAAAATATATAAAATAGAAAGACCACAAAAGCATTTCCAATACAACAGAACATGACAATTAACTGTAATTAAAGTTTAATGGGGGAGACTGAGTTCTAGTTGAAACATCACGCACCTGTGTGCGTGTGAATTTGCTTGTGCGTTAATATTGAATGGCAGAACTATGAGAGTCTGGCAAACTGTAACTTAGGTTGCTATTCATGTGGAAGGCATCAAGAACTATTTCTTTCAATTTCAGTATTTGCCTCTCGAGTTTGTCGTAATATTTGTGAATGTTGGTTGTTAAATTCCAGTCTATTTGGTGTTTGCAGAAAACAATATATGGCTGGACAAGGCACTGGCCTGAATTCTGTTGTAAGAAATGTCTCTCTGATTTTTTTCAGAGAGAGAGAGAGAGAGAGAGAGATTGATTTTTCAGTCTGACTATAATGCGGTTCGCCACAATCACAAACAATTTTGTAGACACCAGGAAACTGAAAATTGTGGTGTTTCTCTTTCAGATGGCTTAAAATAGATCAGAGCTTGGGTAATGTAATGAAAAAAGTCCTGATATTGTATTTCTTTAAGATTTTTTCCAGTTTTGGGGAGAGAGAACTAATATAAGGCAAGGAGATGTAGGTTTGAAATTAGTTGTATCCTCATTTGGTGGTTGATGGCACCGGCAAACGAAGTCTGTTTATATTTTTCTCAGAGTATCCATTTTGTTTGAAGGTACTTTGGAGGTGTTCAAATTCCTGACATGTGCCCTCAAGGGGGTGAGGTGTACAGGATATGATAGTACTACATGAAAAAAAATTACATCATTACTAACTTCCTATCTACAATTTTCCTCCAAATCAGTCTGTTACTTCTCAAGACTCCAACATTACCAGATCTTATATTTCTATCGTCTAAGGCACTTTGTACCGTATCAATCCACCTATATCTTGGTCTTCCTCTGGGTCGTTTTCCTGCCAACCTGGCAGAGAACACTTGTTTTGCTAATCTTTCCTCTCCCATTCTATTTAAGTGACCATACCACCTGAGATTAGCTCTGCTAATGCATTCCTGGATGCTGACAATGTCAAGTTCTTTCCTAATATCCTCATTTTTAATATGATATTGCCATTGATGCCATCTGTTCACACCTCTAATCTTTCTCAGGACTCTAATTTCTGTGGTTTCTAGTCTTTAGTCAAGTGTTTTACTTCTGACCCAGCTCTCAGATCCATAAGTTAAACTGGTTTGAACACTGTCTTGTATACAGCTAATTTAGTGTTCTGACTAATTTCTCTCTTATTCCATATGAATTTATTCAATTGACTTTCTACCATACGAACTTTGTTGATTCTGTTGTCTATTTCCAAATTCAATTTACCATCTTCAGTAAAAATCGTGCCTAAGTAACTGAAATGTTTTACTTGTTCCACAGGTTCTCCGTTCACAACACAGTTAACGTTTTCAACGATTCTGCCTATTTTCATTGTCTTTGTCTTTTTATTGCTGACCTTCATTCCATATCTATTACAACAGTTATTCAATTTACTCAGGGAATCTTGCAGACTTCTAGGGGATTTATTTAGAAGTATAACATCGTCCGCATAAAGCAAAGAGCTGACATTAACATCTCCAATTCTGATATCATGTTTACTACCACTTTCCTTCATAATGTGATCTCACACCAGATTTAACATTAAACCATCTTCCTACTTCCTTCAATTCTAACTGCTGACTTACAACTCAAATAAAGACTAAGTATTGCTTGATATAATGCCTCATTGACACCATATAACTGTAGCGTATTGAATAGCTTCTTTCTTGGCACCTTGTCATATGCCTTTTCCAGATCGACAAAACTTAAATACAGATCTTTGTTATATTCCCATGCTTTCTGAAGTGTTTGTTGTAAAGTGAAGATCTGATCCTGACAACCTCTATTTGGCCTGAATCCAGCTTGTTCTTCACCAAGCTTTTCTTCCACAATTCTTCTCAACCGTTTCTCAAGTATACTTGCATATATCTTACCAGGAACACTCAGTAATGAAATGCCCCTGTAATTCTCACATTCAGTTTTATTTCCCTTTTTATATATGGGTACTATGAGAGCTCTACTCCACTCATCGGGAATTCGTCCCTCTGTCCAGGCTTTCTGAACTATACAGTGCAGCCACTGTAAGACTTTTATACCACCATACTTCAGCATTTCTGGTTGAATATCATCTACTCCTGTTGACTTTCCACATTTCAGGGCTTTCATGACTTACTGCATGCCTGGTCAGTGTTTTTTATCACTGTGCTGTCATCACTGCTTGTTTCATTTAATATACAGATTTTCAAAGTAATTACTCCATACTTCAAGGATATCTTTTTCTCCTGTTTTCATGTCACTTTTATCATCTCCAACTCCTTTTACAGCACTCTTTCCTACATTTCTAAGCTTCTTCAATAACCTCCAGAATATTTTCCCATCTTCTTGATATTTATTTTCTATATTCTTGCCAAAGTCCTCCCATGACTTTTGTTTAGCTAGTTTTATCACAGTGTTTAGCTTTCTTACATTTATCTCTGTATTCTCTAAGAGCACAAGCTGACTTATTTGCCAGGAACTTTTGATATGCTTTCTTCTTTTCCTTCACTGCCTCTTTAACTTCCTGTGTCCACCATGGAGTTCTGATTTTTCTATCCTTGCAGACAACCTCACCACATCCTCTCTGGCTGAATCAATCAGTCTTTTCTGCAAGGCTTGCCACTGAATCTCCAAGGTTTGGTTGCTGTTCTCAAATGCTTTCATTTTTTCTTCAATAATTTTTGTGTATTTTAGTGTACAGTTCGCTTCTGAGAGCTGCTCAATTTTTATTCGCTTTAAATCTTTCTTACGTGTTATTCTTTTCAATATGATATTCAATTTTATCCTGCTCAAGACTAAATAGTGATCACTTCCAATTTCAAATCCTCTGTACACTCTGGTGTCCTGCACCAAGGGGAAGACATCACTATCAACAATAACATAGTCAATGAGAATTTTCTTATTCCTTGCCTCTTCTCTCCATGTGAATTTGTGCACATTTTTATGTTGAAACATGGTGTTAGTAATAACTAGTCCATGTCCTGAGCAGAAATCCAACAGGTATTTGCCATTATTATTAGCTTTGCTCTTTTCTCAAATTTTACCAAAATATTTTTGTATGTCTGACAATCATTTCCTACTCTGCTATTTAGATCCTCAACAAGGACCAATTTTTTCTTTTTCATTGTTTCAGCTGCTTTCTCTAAAGCATCAAAAATTCCTCCATTTCTACCTTAGTAGAACCTTCTGTGGGAGCATAGGCACAAATAAGTCTCATTGTCCAGTTCCCCATTCTAATATTTGCCCACATCACTCTACTTGAGACTGCCTGCCATTCAAGAAGATTAGCCTCGTATTTTGTGTTGAATACTATGGCTACTCTTTCTTTTCCTTGATTGTCATTGCCTGAATATAACATTTTGTATTTATTGCTCAGAAAGATCTCACCAGATTTTGTCTTTTTTTTTTTTTTTTTTTTCAGTCACCTCTATTATATCGATCTGGAACTTATCTAATTCCTCAGCTATCTCCATTTCTTTGCCATTCAGGCTTCTTATGTTGATAGTACCGATCTTTAACTCTGGTGATGTTGATTTGGGGTGTATTTTCAGATTTGTTCCAGTAGCTGACTTTTCGCTGTTTGCCCTGGTTCCCTGGCGAAAACAATGGGGGCCTTGTTTAATCGGGCGAAGCCCCAGCCGGCATGAAATTTTGTTATGTTGTACCATCATTTTTTATTTTTGTTTAACCAATAAGAATACGATTTGGTCGGCTAAATCCCAAATTGCCATGGAGGTATTTTAGTTCATTTTTAAGTTTTTGTTTCTCTAATAACTAGGTTTTGGCCTGATGGGCAAGAGTAGAGATGATGCCATATTTCTGTGAGGGATAGTGGTGAGAGTCCACATGTATGTACCTGTCGGTATGTGTAGGTTTTCTAAAGATGGGAAATTCAATTTTTTCAGATTTCCTGGTTAATTTAATATCTAAAAAAGGAAGGGATCTGTCCACTTCTAACTCTGAGGTGAATTTGATGTTTGGATGTATGGCATTTAGGTCATTAAGAAATATTTAAAGGTTGTGTTGGCCATGTTCCCAGATCAGGAAAACATCATCTATATAACGTAGCCATATCTTTGGTTTCAACGAAGCAGAAGAAATAGCCTTTTCTTTGAAATCTTCAAGAAAGATGTTCACCAGCACCAGAGATAATGGGCTATCCATGGCTATTCCATTATTTTGTTTGTAAATCATGCTTTCAAATTTAAAATAGCCCGAATTAACATGAGATACTAATGTGAAGATCTTTTTTGAAACCTCGTTTTTTAACAGAGCGAGAACATCTTGGGTGGGTACATTAGTAAAGAGAGATACGACATCAAACTGGCCATAATGTCAGAGTTGTTGAGTTTGACGTCTTTCATCTTGGATACAAAGTCTGCTGAATTTTTAATGAAAGAAGAAGATTTACCTGTGATACATTTCAATGAAGAAGAGAGACATTTCGAAAAGTTGTATGTAGGTGAGTCGATACCTTCAGAGAGACATTTCTTACGATAGAATTTGGGCCAGTGCCTTGGCCAGCCATATATTCTTTTCTGCAAACACCAATGTTGAAGGCCTGAAATAGACTGGAATTTAACAACCAACATTCACGAATGTTATGAGAACTCGAGAGACGAATACTGGAATCGAAAGAAATAGTTCTTGACGCCTCCCACATGAATAGCAACCTAAGTTACACTTTACCAGACTCTCATGGTTCTGCCATTCAATATTGGCATACATACAAATTCACAATCATGCATGTGTGTGATGTTTCAACTAGAACTCAGTCTCCCAGTTAAACTTTAATTACAGTTAATTGTCATGTTCCGTTGTGTTGGAAATGCAATGCTTTTATGGTCTTTTCATTTTACATATTTTCATGCTGGTACACGAAGTCGGCTTTCCAACGAAACTAGTCGAGTTTTATTAAAGTTCTGATTTAATTAAATCCTCATTAAAATTTAACACACACACACACACACATACATTGCTCTCCAGTGTCTGTTATTAGCCTTGCTGTTATCTGTTTCACCAGCATCATACCTATTGCCCCATTTGTTACAGCATAATAATCTTGCATCCTATCAAATGCCTTTGAAAAGTCTAGCCATACTACTTTATTGTAGAATACATTTTTGAAAATTATGGAGACAACTACCATGTTTGAGTAAAACTTTAGTTTAATATAAACTAAGATCCACTTTCAATGTTTCGACCTTTATATCAAGGTCATCTTCTGGAGCATATGCACTATATACAGAAAACAAGCTACACTACAATCTACTTGGTTTGTTAAAGTTACTGATCAACCGTTACAACATTATTGGCCTGATCTCTGGCAAAAAAAAAAAATAAATAAATGAAAAATAAAAATATACATCAATGCTAGAGTCGTATGTAAAATTACATTGGGAGCAATAACAAGTCTGTGTGTGTGTGTGTGTGTGTGTGTGTGTGTGTGTGTGGTGTGTGTGTGTGTATTAACTCCATGATCATACATATACATTCCAACCATTTGGTATGGAATGGTTTCCAATGCTGGCTGACAGTTGCCTAGAGTCCTGACGTATGCTGGATGCTACATGTTAGGTGGGCTGAATATGTGCATCCAGCTTCTTGGAATTTTCATGCCGCCATTATTGTTGATATTTGGGTGGTTTATCAGAATTTTGCAGGCTTCCTTAAATTTTCTTTCATACCAGGTTTTAGTATGGTGTAAGGAGCAGGTACTTTTCCAGTTTATTTGGTGTAAGGTGTTGAGAGCGTGATCTGAGAGGCCTGCTTCATCAAAATGGTTATATTTAATGTGTCTTATGTGTTCTTTCTTACGTATAGGGATTGTACGTCCTGTTTCACCAATGTACGGTAAGTTACAGGTGCAGTGGATGCAATAAACTCCAAGATGTGCTAATGGAAGGAGAGGATCCTTGGAGGAGTTGAATATGTTTTTAAGTTTAGTAGGTGGTTTAAAAGTGGCATTGAGGTTATAATGGTGTAGGATTCTATTGATTTTTTCCGATAACCCTTTAATGTATGGGATGGTTATGGTTTTACTGTAGTCTAGATTCCTTTTTGTTTATTTTATGAAGTATTTTATTCATAGTATTTTTGTTATAGCCATTATTTATGAATGTGTCGCTGATAATTTTTAGTTCCTGTTTCAGAGCTTGCTGGTTGGAGCAAATTGTTATAGCTCTGTTTTTAAGGGTGTTAATGACTCCATATTTTTGTGATGGGTGGTGGTATGAATTATGTATTGGCCAGTGTGTGTCGGTTTGCGGTAGACCGTGAAGGATAGACTGCCTGAAGGAAGACGTGTGACCAGTGTATCTAGGAACAGGAGCAAATTCTGATTTTCAATTTCGATGGTAAATTGTATGCGTTCATGTTGTTTGTTCAGGTGGCTAAGGAATGTGTTTAGTGTTTGTCGCCCATGTGGCCAGATAACAAACACATCGTCAACGTATCTAAGCCACACTGTAGGTTTTAGAGTGGCGGAATCAAGAGCACTTTGTTCAAAAGTTTCCATGTAGAAGTTAGTGATTGGGGGGGAGGGGGGCGGCGAGCCCATGGCTGCACCTTCTTTTTGTAGGTAAAATTTATTTTGCCATATGAAATAACCAGACCGTAGTACATGGGCAAAGAGGGCCGTAATGTTGGATGGAAATTTATTCCGTAGTAGAAGGATTGTGTCATTGATTGGGACATTTGTGAAAAGGGCAGAAACGTTGAAACTGACTAATAAGTCATCTTTGTCAAGTGTTATGTTTTTAATTTTGTTTATAAAGTGTTGTGTGTTCTTTATGTAGGAGGGGAATGACCTACCAACTCCTTGAGTGTTGACGCTAATTTCTTGGCTAAGTGGTAATTAGGGCTACTATTCCTTCCACAATAGGTCGAAGCGGCACATTTTGTTTGTGTACTTTTGGGACACCATATATTCTGGGAGAGCGTGCGTAGTGGGGTATAAGTTTTTTAACTGTGTCTGATGGCCATGAAGTGATGGACTTAAGTAGTTTCTCTGTTTTATTCTTTATCCTGTTTGTTGGGTTATAGTTTACCAACTGATAGGTGCTGTTATCGGATACTAGTTGATTCATCTCATGGATGGATGTTGACCTGTCAAGGATGACAGTGGCATTGCCTTTATCCGATTTCATTATAATGATGTCTTGGTTGGCTTTCAGTGACTTTATTGCTGCTAGTTCTGTATTTGTAAGATTATTATATATGGTTTTCTTATTGTTCAGAACATTGCTAGTTTCTAATTGTATTTTATCGACTATATTGTTGGGTAGAGACCTAATGCCTCTTTCTATGTGGTAAATAAAATCTAATTTATTGACCTTTTTAAGTGCTATTGTGTAGTTAAGGCCTTTTTCAAGTAGCGCAAGTTGGCCGCTATTTAAGGTGTGGCTTGATAAGTTGATCACATGGTGCTTGCTTGCAGGTGGTTGGTCGCTCCTTGTCTCCCTTGTTTGTTGTTCACTGTTAAGCCTAAGAGAAAGGATTTATTGTAGAAAGTAAGTTACTAAGACAAGACCTCTTCACAAATCCATGCCATCCGTCATAGAGTATCATAATCCTATCTGCTCATCTTGAGTATTAATACCTTAATGACCACCAAAATTAGTCTGATTTGCTACCTCAGCCTTGCAGTCTCCTTTATGTAATGGAACTATTTTGTTTCTTTCCATTCTCTGCTAGTGCGATTTCTTAATATCCTAAACATCTTCAGTTCATGTATCTCTATATACATCTCGATTCTTGTCACATCTGTCACTGCATTATTGTTCACCTGGATGTTTCACACTTGCATAGTGATTACTTGGTAATCATTACTTATACTTAACAAATTGCCATCCTGTGATCTGCCTTCCTCACTCTGCAACTGGATTGCCAACTTTCTCAGTGGTTGCTCACTACATGTCATCATGGTGAATGGTTTATTTTCCTCTGATTTCCCTACCAATTCAGGAGTACCCTAGGGTTCTGTTCTTTCACCCACTCTTTTCCTCTTGCACATAAATCACCTGTTCTCGCAGACTTTCAATCCTATCCACAACTCTGCCGATGACAGTACACTCCATTCCTCCTTTTCATTCAACAAACCTTGTAGTGCTCAAGTATTAGAATCCTCAAGATCTTCCATGACCAGTGACCTGAATTCAGATCTCCTAGCCAGACAACTTTGTAAACTTCAATGCCTCCAAACCTCAGTCCTGTCTGATCACTTGCAAGAAAGACCTTGCATTCCTTCTCCTTACCTTCAGTAATATTGAGATATTCAAACACAATCAGATTTCCCTACTTGGACTGACCTGCACCTCCCATCCTTCCTGGCATAACCACATTTCAACTATAGTGTCTGTAGCCACCAAAAAATTTGGTGTACTTTTTTTGCACAAGACATTACTTCACAGCTGCTAAATTTATACAAAGCCGAAATATGCTCTGCCATGGAACATTCTCCCATATTTGGGGTGGTGCACCAAAATCCTCTAAGATTGCTTGATTCTATCCAGAAGAGGGTAATCCTGCTAATTAATGATTCCTCTCTCTCACAGATGCACAGTTTCTGCCTTGTGCCTCTTCTACAGATATTTTCATTGACAGTGCTCTCTTCTGAATTGGCTACTATTATTCCTCCACTTTCCTCCAAAATCATTAACAAGAGCCATTGCTAACTAACACCCCTTTTACAGTCCATCTTGAAACTCACCTAACCAACTTCGCTGTGTTGGATCCTACTTTCTACTCCGATGTGTATTCTAGTTGTTGATTGACTCCTCATTCAAACACAGAGAATATTTATTTTTAACTGCGCCACTCTATGTTCAAATTTGCATGAGCAACGTTAAGGAATCAACCAATCTATATTATTACTAACTTAATTTTAGGCCGAGGTTCTTTTTATTATATAGGGTTCCCGCTAAGATTCGAATTATTTTAATGAACGGTACAATGAAGAAATCAGGCAAATACAAGATTCAATTCAAATAAAATTATTTAATGCAGTGTCACATAAAATTACATCAAAGCAAAGATTTCTAGTTGGGAAAATACAGTTAAACAATAATTCACTCTTATTAAAGTTATTACTATTCAATATAGTTTAAATATCAACTCAATTTAACTATTCAGAACAGTTATAAAATATAAACCATCAGACATTCATTTGAAGATTTCAAAGTTCTTTCATCCTAGCAAAATAGTTTGCAGAGTTTTCAGTTTCCAATATTACATTAAGTTTCTTACAACAGGCTTCTCTATATCACACTTTCAGTCTTGAACTATTAATCCAAGTGGTACAATATTTGGCATGACAAGAGGGAAATGTCTCACTACATCACACATTCAATCTTGAATAGATAAATACAGCAATAAGGATTAAATTATGTTCGCTACTTCACACTAGGCATAGAAAAGATAATCTTACCGGCATAAGCAGTATAGTTTCTTCACATCGAGAATTGTATGAACACAGTTAAATTCTTGTTGACTTTCACTTTGAGACTACACAAACTTAAAAGAATCTTCTGTTTCGGTAACTGATTAATTGACTCAGGAGAATATATCCTTTTGCACTGGTCCAACTTAACTTCCAATTTCTTTCTTTTTTTATTCTTATTATCCCTTGACCTGCAATATTCCAGTGCAAGGCAATAGGAAATTACAATACGATTAGAACTCTGAAAAAGGTAAGTCAAAGTGCCAAGCGGTTCCCAGTCCTTATTCCGTTTATGCCATGTTAATTGGCCTCCTTCCTTGCCTGCTTCCCTACTGCCATGTGTCTTACTTGTTCATGTACTGCTCATCAAATCCTACTCTCCTTTCCCACCAAAATCTGGTTCTAACTGGTTTTGTTTATATCCAACTGGCTTCGTGCGTCCTGTACAGTCACACGCGCTAGCTAAAAGTAACATAATTTCTCATAGAGCCAATCAAATGTTATTATTATTATTATTATTCCTGATACCTCCAAGGAGTCCGAAGACTCATCGCGGGAGGACATCTTCAACTGTCTCTACACCTTACCTCTACTACGAATCAACGCCATCTACCGCCCACCTCCAACACCACCACAACTAGTAATTTTTGTCTGTAAATTGCGTGTGTTCTGAAGGGCCGATTTGTATGTATGCGGGATGAAAAACCCGAGTTTCCGGGAGAAAAAACCCTGCTACCTCCGTATGAGATCGGCTAACTCACCATCGATTGAAATCGACCAGATAAAGATTCCTCCCGTCGCCACGAGAATCGAACTTAGGCCTATTCCAATCGAAGGGCGCAATGTACCGTCGTTCTTCCAATTGCGCTATGGAGGCGCTTATAAAAGGCTAACTGGCCCGTATGGGGATTCCTTATCTTAAGGAATTTCTTGGATACATTAAAAATGCACATATTACAGTTTTTAACATTATATTAAAGGAATTAAATTCACAAAATAATTGATATTTTTAATACACAGCTTTTCATAACTGTAATTTATCCCAAAAAATATAAATAAATAAATATTGATTAACGTCACTTGAAAGAAATTACATAAATAGCAAATTATGAGCATGAGACTATTAGTTTAAAAAAAACAAATTTTGATCAGGAAATGGTAGATTATGTTGGACTCTGAATGACGTAATAACAATTTCCATTTCTCTTCATTCAGAATCCAACAACTGCCTCCTCTTTCATTCCATCTACTTCTGTTCTTTGGAACAGTCTTCCCCAAAGATTACAACTGTCAACTAAGCAAAATGTGAACAGATTCCTTTGTTTTCTCCTTTCTTCTATTCCTGTTGCTCACACATGGCACTAATGTGCTATAGGGCTAGTGGTCTTTCAATTGCAGATCAAATTTAAAAAAAAAAAAAAAATGCACTCATGGCTTTCCTCCTGAATTCTTCATTATTTTCAATTTATCTTGGCGAGAGGTTTACAAACTTTACTCTCTCTGCCTTTTGCATCGTCCAGTAACTCTTGAAAACAGGGAGCTACCCAGAAGAACTTGCACAGTTTGCAGTCATAATACAATGGTCTCAACCTCGCAGTGTTACTTGCTTCATAAATTCCAAAATAATCCATAATTCATTTTCACCAGTAAATACCCCCCCCCACACACACACACTGCAGCTCATAAAGTGTTGTATTAAATTCCCTGATTAAGGTACCTATCATTGTCCTAGTTCACATGGTTATTATATTTAAAAATAAGCTTAAAGACACACACACTAGTCAAACAGTCACTGCATGCTGAATTAAAACTATATAATGTACTAAACCATTAAAAAAAACTATCGCTAATTAAAACAAAATTATCACTTCTGCTTTCTTAGCCATGCAATGCTAGCCTTCCTCCATGTTCTACCTGGCAGCCACTCTAAGAAAGCTATTTTTTAATTTATGCCTTTTCTGTAGCATTTCCACAAGCACTATTCACTTGTGAACATTGAACATTTATCTTTTATGAATTTGGAACATGAAGTCAACTTTTATTATATTTGTAAAACTAATTAATAAAGGGACATTATGGATAAAATTTAAATGCGATTCAAATTACTGATTGTGAGAAACAATTTAATGCACATACATTAAACCATTTCTTATATTATTATTAACAGGTTTGATATACATATGAATCTGGAATGTGAATTGGCTTTCTAGAAATTATTTAAACAATTTAAAGTTATCTAAACTGCCTAAATTACTATTGTGGATTTGTCTTATTATGTGATTAAGTTTATATAAAGTCTTTGTAGAGTGCTGTTTGCCTTTAAGTAGTGTGTGTTTATAGTCAGTTTGCCCTTTTTTGTAGAATGCAATCTGAGTTTTTTTGTGGGGGGAATGAGGTGGGGCTTTTTGCCCTCATATATGACTAGCTATCTGAGCTTAATTTGAAATACCATAAATAGCATTCAGGCCTAGATCTTTTCAGCCAGAGGACATTGTGCTACTGGTTAATTTATAGATACTCTTAGATATATAATGGATTGAAATTTTGCAAAACTATGAATAGAAATTACAAACATCAGAAAATTACTTTTGCATAATGCCATTATTGTGGTACCGAATGACACATAGCTCAGAGATTGTAAAATCTGCCTGTATTCAAATCTAGTATCAAGTTTCTTCTTTCTTTCCAACATTCTACCCACTTACACTATAAGATTAAGAAACTTGCATGTTTGAGATCATTGTAAAAATTAAAAACATTGTTAAGAAATAGTAGTATATTACAAGTATTATTACCTATTTGTGTTAATCCATATGAAGAATGGAACAAGTATTTTCTCTAATAGATAACATATAACATTCAAATAATTTACAACTCTGCCTAACATTTGATTAATTTCAAACTATATATTGACATATTCTTTACATCCTTGCCACTTTGTCACGTACTTTATTAAAATCACAGATCTCAAGATCTGTGATTTTAATAAAGATCCTTATAATATTTCCATGATTTCTCAGTTTTTTAGTCTTTAAGTAACGATGCAATCCAACCACTTCTAGACTTGAACTTATTCCTTATTATATTTACTTTCAGAAATTTTTCTTAACCCTCTTTCAAATATGTTAACATCAATTTTTCTTAGGAAACTAAGTACATAAATTACTCTATAATTTTCACAGCATTATATATTTCTTTATTTTAAGATCTGTAAACTGTGATACACTATTGATACATTTTCTTCTTCAGTCATGTAATACCTGACTTGACTAACTCTGCTTAATTATACAATGCAGGCACTGCATAGCTCTTATAATTCCCTATTTATGCATTTTAGAATGAATATTATTTACTACATGCTCTTTAATAATTTCACTTCTCTGTGGACTTTTTCCTGGTTTGAAATGAAATATATTTTTGCATTCTTCCTGGATATTTCCTTTGCATTTAATTTATTATCATTTTTTATATTCAGGTATGAAACATTATGGGATATATATACTTCTTGGTTGCCTACCTCATCTTTGTTTATTTAATATGCAAATGAATATTTATTAACATGATATGATATCAGAAGATGCAAGTATCATATGAGATCAGTATCCCCAGTTGCTTCTCTACATTATAAGATTTGTGGCAGCGCCTATTATCTAATTTTGACCTTTAAATTATTCAGAGTTAATTATATTATTAGTATGAATTTTTTTTTTTTTTACTGCTGATTTTAGCAGTGTATTCTGGCAAAAATATTTTATTGTAAAATAAAATAGGCTAAAATATCAAGTATTCATATATTAGTCATTTTTAATGAAGTCATATGCTAATTGTACTAAGAGTTTTATATGAATTATATGTTTTAAAAATAAATATTGTTTTTTATTCTCTTAGTAGCACTTCTGTTAAAGAGATTGAAAATATTGATAAAGAAGTTAACCCAAAGTGTGCTGATGAAGAAAGTGATGATGATGATGATAAACTGAGCACTTGCTCTAATTTTGATTCTAAGTTTATACATCCTAAAGGAGCACCACGGCAGCTGATTCTTAGTGATGAAGACACTGACAATGAAGGCAGTGCTGAGTTATCATATAATGAAGACAAAATTGAACAGGAGGAGGAGGAGGAGGGAGAAGCAGTTTTCAAATTTAAAGGCTTCACAGATGGCACAAAAGGGTAGGTAATTTATCAATGAAAAACATGATCTTTTAATGAGATGATGGCAGTTAGACTTTTTTAATATCTGAGTGGCTTTCTTTGATGTGCTAATATACTATGATATAAAATCAGTGCATATTCATAATTATGTTAGTCTAATAATTTCATTTCAGAATAAAATTTCACACAATTGCTTTTTGTGTGAAATTAGAAATTAATTATCAGAACTAAGTGGGATAATCAGAACTTATCCCATCTTTACTACGAGTTAAAGGTGGGATAAGTTCCCCAGTCCTAAAATACTTCAGGCACAAACTTTGTTTGCTTACACTTGGATAAAGGATTAAACCAAATATATAATTGGTAGCATAGCCAAGTGAAAAAACTTCCATCGGCTATCTCTAATCCAGAGAATTTTAGTAATAATGTGTTGACACCTTTTGGCAACTGGTATGGTATATGGTGATATGACTTCTGCATTACTTCCACCTTAGTATCACCACCTCTGGGTCTGGCTCCCACTGACGAGACCTCGATAAACCTCGATAAAGGTCTGGGGTAGTGACCCTTCCCTTAATGCATAGCAGTATACATGTCCCCAAGGAGATGTGCTTTGCATTATGGGATACTAAGGCAAGTGATCAGAACTTATCCCACCTTTACCACGAGTTGCTCCAGTCCTGAAAATATTTCAGGTGCAAACTTTGTTTGCTTACACTTGGATAAAGGATTAAACCAAATATATGATTGGTAGCATAGCCAAGGGAAAAAACTTCCATTATCTAAAGATCTATATTTGACCAGATATGTTCCTGTTACTATATAGTCCTTGTTCACTATGTTTCTTCTATATTTTATTTGTTAATGTTATATTTTCTTATTTTACCTTGTTAATGCATCCAAAGCATATACAAGTAACCAGTTATAGTTATGCAAAGAGAAATCATCATGCTTACTATTATGCAGAAAGTAGTCACTTTTCAAATGTTTAGGTTGATGCAGCACTGAGTGAATCATGTTTGGTAATAAAACTGTATAGTATATCTAAAAGCTGTTATATATATTTAGCATTAGAAAGATTTTTTTTGTGGGATGGATTGGATCACTTTATCTTGCATTAGCTTGTTAGAACAAAAAAAGAAGGGGGGGAGTGCACTGTTACATATTTCCTCCCCTTTCTTCCAGCTGTAGTATGATTTACATTAGATGACATGGAGAGATCTAAAATTTTTTCTCCTTTTTTGAAGGAGAAAGAGGAAGGAACTTTAAAGTTTTCCCACACAAGAGCAATAAGATAGTATACTGAGGAGGCTTCCAGCTCAACTAGTGAATAATCTTGCTGCAGCTATTCTGCCAGGTGTGTCAGTAGTGATATGTCGGGTCACTGTTAACCCACAATTTTACAGAGAAGTTGGATGAAATTCTAAAACATATGGTTTAGTAAAGAATCAGTTATTGTATGTTCCACATCCTTCCCTATTTCAATTTTCACTTAGTTATTATTTATAACGACTATGAAAATTCAAGCAAAGAGATATAATGGGCATTTATGTTTGCAAAAGCCTGCTCTGAACAAGCTTGTATAGCTCCTTGAGTTTATAAAGCCTGGTCTTTTAAAAAAAAAAAAGGGGGGGGGGCAGAGAAGCAACTTTCCAAAACCTTTCAGATTCACTTCACAAATATATGTGGTTGCAGTTACACTCATATTGATGTTTATTTCCAATCTACAAAACCATTCATAATTAGGAGCAACCAAAAGTTTGCTCCTAACACGAGCAAACTTTTGGTTGCTCGTACTAAGGTAAAATATTCCAATGTAGTAATGCTGGTTCTACAGAACTCTGTTCTTATACTTTCTTATTTCATAAACTTTGGACCACACAATTTTATTGAAGTGAAGATGGTAAATTAAATATGGAAATAGACAACAGAATCAACAAAACTGATATGGTAGGAAGTCAACTGAATAAATTTACATGGAATAAGAAAGAAATTAGTCAAAACGCTAAATTAACTGTATACAAGACAGTGTTCAACCAATTTTAACTTATGGATCTAAGAGCTGGGTTAGAAATAAAATACTTGACTAAAGACTAGAGACCACATATATGAGAGTCCTGAGAAAGATTAGGGCCATGAACAGATGGCATCTGTAGCAATATCATATTAAAAACCAGGATGTTAGGAAAGAATTTGACATTGTTAGCATCCAGGAATGTGTTAGCAGATTCAGGTGGTATGTTCACTTAAACAGAATGGGTGAGGAAAGATTAGCAAAACAAGTGTTCTCTACCAGGTTGGCAGGAAAAAGAACCAAAGGAAGACCCAAGATATAGGTGGATTGCTACAGTAAAAAGTGCCTTAGAAGATAGAAATATAAGATCTGATAATGTTGGAGTCTTGTCAGGCAACAGATTGATTTAGAGGAAATTGTAGATAGAAAGTTAGTAATGATGTAAGTTTTTCATGCAGGAATTTGATGATTATGGACTACACAAATCAACAAACCTTTCAGATTATTTATTCCTAAAATCTGATCTCCAAGCCTGACATTCAGTGAAGTTTTGATAAGCCTGTTAATTTTAATTGGAACATATTACAAATATCACTCTCTCAGTTTTCAGGAAATCAATTTTTTTTTTTTTTTCATACAAGGTGTTATTTTACCTTTCTACAAATATTAATTCTCTACAAATTAAAACCATTTATTACTCTCAGCTTTCGGGTTCGTTACCAACTGGGTTTGATCCCGTGTACTAACCAGCAGCCAGCCTGCGGATCCATTTTACTGCTTTACCCTCGAATGGGGGATCCAGGCCCCCACCCCCCACAGTGAGATTGGTATTTCATTGAAGGTATCACTCTTGCTGCATGTGGGAAGATGGGGTGGAGGGAGGGGGGCAGAAGCCAAAATCCTTTCTCTAGGAGCCAAACATGGCTGTAGCATCACTTCAGATCTCTAATAAGCAAGGTGGTATTTCACCAGGTGATGAAAGACATCTACCACCTAGAAGTCTAGTTGGCATTTCCTCCAACTGGGAAAGATATACTTTTGTGACAACAATGCTCACCAGGTTTGCCAGAGCCCTGCTTGAGAAAACATGCTATACCACTGGAAGGTGGGGATGACTTGATTGCAGCAGGTTATATATTGCTCATCGACAGCCCTTTAGTAGCCCTAGGTTGCTTTATAATTGTTAAAAAGAGACTCCAAGGAATCAGGGACTCATTGGAGGAATCCTCATATCTACACCAGCTGTCATATCTGTTCTTGAATTCATTCACATCACCTGCACTCACTACTTCCAATGACATTCCATTCCAATCACACACCACTCTATGAGAGAAATCTAGCTCTTACTCCCTTCTTGACAGTATTCATTCTTAACTTCCAAGGATGTCTTCTCGTTCTTTCCCCACCCTCTATTGAAAAATTCCATTCCATCTACTGATATCATGTGTGACACTAAGAAGTTTGTAAGTCTCAATCATATCACCTTCTTTTTCCTGTTTGCTAATGGCCAGCAAACAAATTCTCAGTCTGTCTTTACAACAGATCATGAAGACTGACAAATAATAGAATGATATCATTTTTAACACTTTCCTTTGCACTTTCTTCACTGTATCAGAATCATCATGGAAATTAGGAGAAGAGACCTGCACACAATAGTCAAAAGTGAGGTCTAAGAGGCAAAATGACTTCCTTATCTTTACATGTCAAGGTTCATTACAGCATTGCAATTATCTTCTGAGTTGCATTCAGTCTTTGCTATATGGCTTAAACTTTCTAATCCCATCAGTATAATATGACATTAGCTATCTCACCACACGAAAAGTATGACTTTAGATTTACTAACATTGAACTGATAGCCATTTTTGCATGCCCACAATTCCATCTTATTCAAATCATTCTGCAAGTATGGTACATATCAGCCACATTCCTTATTTTCTTGCCTCCTTGCATCATCCTGCAAATAGCTGTATGTTTCTTGTCCAATCTTTTCCAATCTCAGTAATCTATAAATTGAATAACAATGGACCAAGGATTGATCCTGGTGGTATACCACTGATTACTTTAAATCTTGCAGACCAACATCTCTATATACCACTTTTTGATATCTGCCAGTCAGTCATCCACTTATCCATGCTAATATTTTCTAATCCAATCTGATGCAACAGTCTTTAGACAGAATACAGATTCTGTATTCTATCAAAAGCCTTAGCAAAGTCCAAAGGTATTATGGTGTATCCATTTCCCTTGTCTGACTCAACAGTAATTTTATTATAGAATGTGAGCAAGTTGATCAAACATGATCATCCCTTAGTAAACCCATGTTTATTATTCAAAGTATAAATTCTCTGTCAACCCATTTCTGTATGCAAACTTAACTAACTTTTCCAATATCTTCACACCGCTCCAGAGATGGTGATAGTTCAATAGTTGGACCCTTGTGCAATGGGATCACTACACATTCTTTCCACTCCTGTAGAATCTTCCCTATTCTCAGACTCAAATTATAAGCCTGGTTCAAAGGAATAGCCAGTTCAGCTAAACACTTTTTTAGCATCTGTGCAGATATCCCCTCAGAGCCTATTGCTGAATTATTCAGTTTGTGCAACACCTGGTACCTCCTCATCCTCATACACTTGAGTTTCTTCATCCACTGAAATGGTAGTAGTGAGCTCAATGTTGAATATGACAAGTTGATAGCTCTTAGTAAAATGGATGCTCATTAGTTGACTGATTTAATACCATCTGTGCTCAGTAAAATTATTCTTTCATATTCATTGTTTCTTTTAATTATAGCATAATGATAGAATTTTGGATTTTCTTTACCTTACAGAGCCAGTTTCTTTTCATACTGAGACTTATCAGAATAGTTTGTAACTGTTCTGGCCTGTTCCTTATAATTTTCATAACTGACATCATTCTTATGCACATGGTATTTCTTCCACATCATATTTTTGTTATGAATTTCTTGCATAATAAGATTATGCATCCATTTCACTCGTACCATATTTATTCTTTGAACAAAAGAATGAATATGGTACCATTACCCTGGACAGAACACTATCTTTCAAAAGACATATGGAGAATCTCTCTTTAAAGATCAGAACCCGTACTAACATCATACAAAAACTGTGTGGTTCTACATGGGGTTCTTCTGCTATTACACTGCGATACTCCATGTTAGCCTTAGTCTACTCTGCGGCAGAATATTGTTCACCAGTATGGCTAAACAGTCCTCATATCAAGAAAATCGACACAAATAAATGCAGCGATGAGGACAAGAACAGGTTGTGTCAAATCCATTCCCCTCTACTGGCTTCCAACTTTGAGCAATATTGCACCACCGAACTTATGCAGACAAAATGCTCTAGTAAAAGAATACAAAAATAATAAACAGCAATCCCCTGTTGCTGATACATGAAGACCTCCCATATATGAACATGAATCGCCTTAAATCCTGACGGTCTCCACTAATACTGGCTGAAGAACTAGTCTATAGCAATTTCAATGTTATTTCAAAATGGCTAGAAACTTGGAAAGAAAAATCGCCACAGACTTAAACAAGTATATCTTTCCCAACCAAAATCCGAAAGGGATTGAGCTTCCACGTTACCTATGGAAAAGCCTAAATAGGATATGCACAGGACATGGTATCTGTGCAGACAGCTTATACAAGTGGGGAAGATCACCTACATCCCAATGTGACTGTGGGACCATAAATCAAACCATCCAGCACATTGTGGAGAACTGTAGCATAGGAGCCTACCCTGGTGACCTGAGAGACTTTTTTGAGGCAGATCCTTCAGCTCTTGATTGGGTATCTGAACTAGACTTAAAATTTTAGACTTTTTTTACCTGATATTTGTATATGTGCATTACTTGTTTCATTTTTGTCTGCACAAATATGTATTTATATATTCTGATGTCATGTGTCTTTATTATGCATACGCTAAATAAATAAATAAATATTCTTTGAACTGTCAGGACACATTCTGATATTGCATCATTTAACAATTTTTTTAAACACTTCCCACACTGTCAAAATTCTTCCCATCCAACAACTGCTACTATGGTACAGAACCCAGCATACTCCTCAGTTGGTCAAAAGTTCCTGCTTTGTAGTTTAACATGGAACATTAATTAACATTCATAAACCACTTCCCATAATCACTGTCATGAACCTGAGGTACACCACACTCAGCTGTTACCATGGGGGGGAGGCAACCTGAATAAGAATCCTGACCAAATCCTTATGTTTATGGCCATGTTTATCAGCCTATCTGCTCTCCAACTACAGGCTGTCTGGTCAAATCACTCCATGAGCATGAATATTTGTGACTGTCTTTAGGTGGAAAATGAGTTTCATCACCCAGTATGAGACCACTACCCTACTTATTGGAGATATGAAATGGCTTGAAAAAGTTCTATATTTGTTCTCTGGAGCACATTTTCTGGATTATGTAAAAAACTATTGGTGTATCAGTTCATTGTGGTTGGTGGTTATGTGAAAACATAAACAACTTTGGTGAGCTTAGCTATTACCGAACAGAATTTTCTTTTTATTAGTCTCACACTAAAATAAGAAGAATGTTTTCTTGTACTGTTTCATCATCATTCTCAGCCAGTTCAGAACTGGTTGAGCATTCCATGGATTCTTTTCTTCCGTAGGGTTCTGCCCTCTGCCTGCATTGCCATTGTGTTGGATTGAGGTTGAGCCTAATTCAATCTTCAAGGCTTCACACCATCTTCTCTGTGGTCACACTCAACTCTTCCATAAAAAAGAATATAGGGAATGTGTCTTTCTTGGCACATCCTTGCTGTGTGCCCAAACCACTGTAACTGTCTTTTGTGTAGCCTATTTAGGATATTATCAGTATAATCAACTGTTCTTTTATCATTTGTCTTTTTTTTTTTTTTCAGTCACTTTGTGCTGTGATTCTTCTTAAGCTTTGCTGTTTACATTTGAAAATAAATCTCTGCAACTTAATTATTTCCAAGTGTGGGTATTTTTGAATAACTTTGCTTAATAGATGTATTGTACTATAGTAAATTTTTTAATTCTGTCTTGTTCAATAGTTCTGATCTAAAAATAGCATTGCTACTGTCTTAGAAAGAATCTTCAACAATTGGCAAAGTGTGTTATTTGCTTATAATGGATTTCGTTATGGGAACATCTCTGTCAGGAAAAATCTTGTAATTTTTTAATTTAATATTTCCACACAGGGATTTCAGAAACTATAACAAATTGATTCAATGTGGGTGAAATCTGTTTTTGATATAGGTTCTGAAACTTCTTAATCTTATTTTCTTCTCTCTTAATAACTTTGGTGAATGCCGTAAGAAGAAGAAGAAGCTTTTTCAGAGAACAGAGGTAGATAGAATGAAAAATGAGTGAATAAAGGTTGGATTAGCTGTTAAACTGTAAGTGGATGCTGCATACATTATTGTAAGCTTAGCAAAAGGGATGATAGATGCTATTTTTATGGAACAGCATCCATGGAAATACTGATATAAAAATCACACTGCAAAAATAGATTGGTCTGTGAGAGAGGGATTGATTGTCAGTTCACCGAACCATCTGATTGTTCAACAGCATCAAGAATTTTTAGGGAAGCTTTTCGTGCACCACTCCAAATTTAGAGCAGTATTTTAAAGTTTAGTGGATTTGGAATTTGTACAAAGTGAGTAAATGGACAGAAAAAGTTAAGTCTGGAACAGAAAACTATTTCAAGTTTTTTGGAGGCAAAGATGCTTTAAGAATACTTGTATTTATGCCAGAAAAGCTACAACCAAAAATAATTATTAAGCATTGAATTGAATCAAAACTTTTGAAAATCAGCTGAACTCCTGAACTCCACTCCCACATCCATTTATGTTATTCTAAACATATGCAGATTACAAGTTGAAAACATCATCATCATCATCATCATCAAATTCCTGCCATGTACCCTCAAGGGGTGTACAGGATATGACAGTACTACATGAAAAAATTACATCATTACTAACTTCCTATCTACAATTTTCCTCCAAATCAGTCTGTTACTTGTCAAGACTCCAACATTATCAGATCTTATATTTCTATCGTCTAAGGCACTTTGTACCGTATCAATCCACCTATATCTTGGTCTTCCTCTGGGTCGTTTTCCTGCCAACCTGGCAGAGAACACTTGTTTTGCTAATCTTTCCTCTCCCATTCTATTTAAGTGACCATACCATCTGAGATTAGCTCTGCTAACGCATTCCTGGATGCTGACAATGTCAAGTTCTTTCCTAATATCCTCATTTTTAATATGATATTGCCATTGATGCCATCTGTTCACGCCTCTAATCTTTCTCAGGACTCTCATATCTGCGGTCTCTAGTCTTTGGTCAAGTGTTTTACTTCTGACCCAGCTCTCAGATCCATAAGTTAAAATTGGTTTGAACACAGTCTTGTATACAGCTAATTTAGTGTTCCGACTAATTTCTTTCTTATTCCATATGAATTGATTCAATTGACTTCCCACGATACCAGCTTTGCTGATTCTGTTGTCTATTTCTATATTTAGTTTACCATCTTCAGTAAAAATTGTGCCTAAGTAGCTGAAATGTTTTACTTGTTCCACAGGTTCTCCATTCACAACACAGTTGACATTTTCAATGATTCTGCCTATTTTCATTGTCTTTGTCTTTTTATTGCTGACCTTCATACCATATCTATTACAACAGCTATTCAATTTAGTCAGAGAATCTTGCAGACTTGTAGCGGATTTATTTAGAAGTATAACATCATCCGCATAAAGCAAAGAGCTGACATTAACATCTCCAATTTTGATATCAGGTTTAATACCACATTCCTTCATAATGTGATCCATATAGATAATGAATAACAGAGGGGATAATGTACATCCTTGTCTCACACCAGATTTAACATTAAACCATCTTCCTGTACTTCCTTCAATTCTAACTGCTGACTCACAACTCAAATAAAGACTAAGTATTGCTTGATATAATGCCCCATTGACACCATATAACTGCAGCGTATTGAATAGCTTCTCTCTTGGCACCTTGTCATATGCCTTTTCCAAATCGACAAAACTTAAATACAGATCTTTGTTATATTCCCATGCTTTCTCGACTATTTGTCGTAAAGTGAAGATTTGATCCTGACAGCCTCTATTTGGCCTGAATCCAGATTGTTCTTCACCAAGCTTTTCTTCCACAATTCTTCTCAACCGTTTCTCAAGTATACTTGCATAGATCTTGCCAGGAACACTCAGTAGGGAAATACCTCTGTAATTCTCACATTCAGTTTTATTTCCCTTTTTATATATAGGTACTATGAGAGCTCTACTCCAACCAATTCTAAAACATTTTATATACACACACACACACACACACACACATATATAGATAGATATTTTTTTTGAATAGTAATGTAACAATGATTTGTAATATTTATAAATGTCAATACTATTTTAATGCAGTTTTATTGATATAAATTAATTAATATTAATAAACAATAATAAAAATTTGCATGAGTGATATCAAAACTGTATTTTCTCCAGTATATATACACACACACTCTTATGCAAATTTCTATCACTGTTTATTAATATATTAATATATAATAATAGTATATTAATATTATATATGTGTGTGTATTTCTGCAGTAATTTGTTACAAAAATCATTACTCTTTTAGACATATTTTAAAAGATTTTCTGGAGGACGAAGCAGAATTATCTGGAAGCGATGACGGTTTGGGAGATGATGAAGAGGCAGATAATTCAGCTAATGAAAAGGATGTCGAAGATCTTATTGCTTCTGAAGATGAACAGTTATCAGAAGAAGAACTTAGAAATCAGATAGGAAAAGTTCATTTGTGAGTAAATTTTGAGTATATGCTCTCATGTGATGATAAATATTTAATTTATATCCTATTGTATGCTGTTCACTAATTGTTTTACAGCATTCATTTTAAACGCAATAATTTACCTATTACATGGCTTCCACAATTTCTGTATAAATTCCATTGTTTTATTTTCTGGTGAGACATATCAAGCTTTACAGAAGAACATTAGAAAAACAATGATTATTGTTCTTGGTTTTTTGTTCATGGTTTTTAACCAAGTTAACCCTTGAACAGCACTAGTCCACTTATGTGCAGATTTTTTTCAATAAATATATTGGAAAATTTTTTGGAGATTTGTGACAATTTGAAAACACTCGCAGATGAACTGTGTAGCCTAGAAATATCAAAAAAATCAAGATAAAGTTAGGTATGGCATGAATGCATAAAATATATGCAGATACTAGTCTATTTTATCATTTTCTACTATAAAATCTACACAAATCTATTATAAACAGTTAAAATTTATCAAAGCTTCTACACTACCACTTACAGACATGACCATTTACAGTCAAGAGAAATGTAAACAAACATAAAGATGCATTACTAAATATAACTGCATAAAATTAACTGTTATTAATTAATTAATTTAAAATAAAAATTTTATAATTTTTACAATATAAAATTTTATTAGTGTGTAGGTTAGGCTACCATAAAGCAATCATATTGATTGCTGCTTCTTTGTTATCAATGCATGAATCATTATACTTGTAAATAAATATGAATTTCTTTTTCACATTATCTTTTCATTTTTGATGTCTACTGTCAGCAATACATATACCATCTACAGTGCTTTGTATCATATAAGACAATATTGATGTAGACACTAACAGACAGATAATTCATCTTGTAAACAGACAATGTAAATTTTCTCTTCCTTATGATTTTCTTAATAACATTTTCTTTTCTCTAGCTTACTTTATTGTAAAATTACAGTATATAATACACATAATATACAAAGTATGTGTCAATAAAGTAAGCTAAAATTCTCAATATCTAATCTAGAGTATTATATGATTATTAAATACTTAAGGAATTGACAGCGTATACCAGAAATATAAATTAAATCACACTTTAATATATACTTTCCAATATTTTAGCAACGTCAAAAGATTACTCTAAATCCATCACCATTCCCTACATCTGAGGCACCTTGGAAAAAATCAACAAAATCCTAAAAAAAACACGACTTGACCTCTTGTTAAAGACCATATAGAAAATTAGCATCCCTTATCTGCTCCACTAAAGACCAACCACTTCCCCCTAGACCTACCTAGTGTATACCAGGTCCCTTGCAGCTGCAAATTGTCCTACTTTGGCCAAACAAGCAGGACAGCAAATATCATAATCTCAGAACACAAGGACTACATCTAATTTCACCAGTACAGCCACTCTAGGCTTGCAGACCATGCTCTGGATACTCATCACAGAATGAGGTGGAAGAAAGCCACAGTAATACACTGCAGCAAATTCAAATATGAAAGATTATTCATGGAATCAGCCTCAGCCCTTAGGAATATGCTAAACCTCAACAAATTTGGATGCATGAGACTGCCCCAAATTTGGGAAACATACATCAGGAGAACTTCAGCCCAAAGGCCAAGAACACCTAATATAGCCTGCCAGGGGGCATCATCAGGACTTTAGGAAAATGGTAGCTTCCTCGCTTCGTTTCTCATTTTCTGTTGTGTAGTACTTGCGTGCACGTGTCTTTATCTTAAGTTCCCATGAAGATGGCAGAAAGTATATATTAAAGTTTGATTTAATTTATATTTCTAGTATACGCTGTCAATTCCTTAAATATTTAATAATCATGTTTAACCAGCGTATAAGCCTTTCTACAAGAAATTACTATCATCTACGGAGATTCCATTGCACGCAAGGTCTGCCATTACGGCAAAATGAAGCTGAATTTATCTAGACAACTGAATCATCTGACCTTCCTAAAAACTGCTGGGATAATCAGGTAATCCCAAATTGTGTGAAATTTAAGCACTTTCTTTTCACAGAAAACTCTCCATATCTATAACTGCTCAAGCCATGCTTTGCTACAGGAACAAATTAACGCTACACACAGTTCCCTAGCTGACGTAAACAGAGCTATTTTAGCGGCAGAGGAAGAGCTTTCTAATATGCTGAATCACGAACTTTGGTCAATTCTACATGCTGTCTCGTGCACTGCGGCAAATAAAGAATTCGAAAAAATACGGAGTCGACATCAACAAGTTTGATAAGTTAAAAAAGAACTCTATGTCCAAACCAAAACTACAAACCAACACTGTAGTTTAACCTTTCTTCAGTTATTTTGAAGCCTGAAGCACTCAACTCTCTGTCGCGTGGTCACAACTTTACCATTGCTCCTAGGAAAATACCAGCTGAGGAATTAATGATCCAGATTGAATGCGGGAGGATTCGCCACCTTCCAAACCACATTGCCAACGATATTAGATTGGATGTAGCCTATGTTCTCACAAAAGCAAGACCACCAAAATCTAACATATCCAATAGTGAATACAAGTCTCTACAGGAAATGAAGAAAAACAAAGAAATAGTTATCACCAAAGTGGATAAGGGGAATGTCATTGTGGTACTCGGTCATACTGATTGGGCTACTTGCCTCCCCATTGAATACAATCCCACCAACTCACAAATTAGAAAACTCCATAGGCTCCTTAAGGTCACTTTTTGGCCTGTGGAGATTACTAACAAACTAAAACCATATAACTCTAGCCCCCCCCCCCCCCCGTATATATGGGCTCCTAAAAATACATAAAGAAAATGTGCCATTATGTCCCATAGTGGATGGCATTGATTCCCCCACGCACAAACTAGCTAAATATTTAGCCAAAGCGCTCTCACACTATACTGGCAACACACCATCACACATAAAAAACTCAGCCCACTTCAAAGCCAGTATAGAAAACCTTACACTCCAACATAATGGTCAGTTTGTCTCCTCCTTATTCACAAATGTTCCCCTCAAAGAAACCTTAGAGCTTATCCAAGCTAAATTTCCTCCCGATATCTCAGCCCTATTTCAGTTCACAATGAACTCAGGCTATTTCGTTTGGCAGGAAAAATTCTACAAACAGATAGAGGGGACAGCTATGGGTTCACCACTTTCCCCACCCTTGGCCAACTTCTTTATGAAGACTTTTGAAAAGAAAGCCTTAAACTCTGCCCCACAAAACCCTACCATATGGCTTCACTACGTTGATGATGTGTTTGCTATTTGGCCACATGGCTTGGATACACTCCTTTCCTTCTTAACACGCTTAAACAACCAACACCCCAGAATCAAGATCACCCTGGAAAAAGAGGAAAACAATAGCCTCCCCTTCCTAGACACACACACTAGTCACCTGCCAACCTGATGGAACCTTGGTTTTCTCAGTTTATAGAAAACCCACCCATACAGGCAGATACATCCACCAACAATCCCCTCCCCCCTCACAACAATATGGAGTTAAGGTTAAGCTAATCTGTTCAAATGGCAAAGCCCTAACCACTGAACTAAACCACATCCTCAACACTTTCTCAGCTAATGACTCCCCCCCCCCCCAAAAAAAAATCAAAAAAATATTGAAACCAGTAAACCACAGCCACCCCCCTCCCTCACAACAAGGATTACTCTAAATCCATCACCAATCACCATTCCCTACATCCGAGGCACCTCGGTAAAAATCAACAAAATCCTAAAAAAACATGACTTGACCTCTTGTTGCAGACCATGTAGAAAATTGGCATCCCTTATCCACTCCACTAAAGACTAACCACTTCCCCTAGACCTACCTGGTGTATACCAGGTCCCTTGCAGCTGTAAATTGTCCTACTTTGGCCAAACAGGCAGGACAGCAAATATCAGAATCTCAGAACACAAGGACTACATCCGATTTCACCAGTACAGCCACTCTAGGCTTGCAGACCATGCTCTGGATACTCGCCACAGAATAAGGTGGAAGACAGCCACAGTAATACACCACAGCAAGTTCAAATATGAAAGACTATTCATGGAATCAGCCTCAGCCCTTAGGAACATGCCAAACCTCAACAAATTTGGATGCATGAGACTGCCCCAAATTTGGGAAACATACATCAGGAGAACTTCAGCCCGAAGGCCAAGAACACCTAATACAGCCCGCCAGGGTGCCATCAGGACTTTAGGAAAACAGTAGCTTCCTTGCTTCTTCCTCATTTGGTGTTGTGTAGTACTTGCGTACACGTGTCTTTATCTTAAGTTCCCATGAAGATGACAAACCCCATATTGAAATATTGGAAAGTATATATTAAAGTTTGATTTAATTTATATTTCTAGTATACGCTGTCAATTCCTTAAGTATTTAATAATCATGTTTAACCAGCATATAAGCCTTTCTACAAGAATTAGAGTATTATAATAAAAAGGTGTGACACCTTTTGTCAACTGGTATATGGAAATATGACTTCTCCATTACTTCCACCTTAGTATCACGACCTCTGGGTCTGGCTCCCACTGATGAGATCTGAATAAAGGTCGAAACCTGTCTGGGTAGTGACCCTTCCCTTAATGCATAGCATTATACATGTCTGCAAGGAGATGTGCTTTGTATTATGGGATACTAAGGCAAGTGATGGGAAGTTCTACCACCTTTGCCATGAGTTGCCTGAGTCCTGAAAATACTTTAGGCGCAAACTTTGTTTGCTTACACTTGAATAAATGATTAAACCAAATACATAATTGGTAGCATAGCCAAGTGAAAAAACTTCCATCAACTATCTCTAATCCAGAGAATTTTAATAAGGTGTGACACCTTTTGGCTTCTCGTATATGGAAATATGACTTCTCCATTACTTTCACCTCTGGGTCTGGCTTCCACTGATGAGACCTCAATCAAGGTCAAAACCGCTCTGGGTTGTGTCCCTTCTCTTAATGCATAGCTTTGCATTTTGGGATACCAAGGCAAGTGATGAGAAGTTATACCACCTTTGTAACAATTTACCCCAGTCCTGAAAATACTTCAGGTTCAAACGTCACAGAGACAGTTTGGACCTCCTCCCACTGAGTGTATGATTAGACAGTGGAGAAAACAGGAAGAACAACTACTCAAGATGCCAAAAACTAATTGGGCCTTAAGAAGAAAACCAGCAAAATGGCCAAACTTGGAACAGAGGCTTAAGACTTGGATTATGGAGCAGTACCAGAGTGGGATATGTGTGTCAACCAAGCTTATTCAACATGAAGCAAAAAGGTTTGCAAGAGAAATGAACATTGTTGATTTCACAGGAAAGGCAAAATGGTGCTTCAACTTCATGAGGAGAGAAAGGTTGGCCACGAGAACACAAACCCAGTTAGCCCATAAAATTCATCTTAAAATATTACTAATTACTAAATATACTTTGAATATTTAAAAAAATATCAAATGTGTTCTGTTTTATGTTTAAAATATTGATTTCTTAACTTTGGGTTCAAAAAAGTAGGGTTCATCTTATACATGGGGGGGACGTCTTATACATGGAAAATTACGGTGTACACTAGTGGTCAAAATTGTGGAAACCTTTTGGAAAAAGTGTATTTCTGAGGTTTGATGGCTCATAACACCACTTTTTTTGGAGTAATACCATAAAATTATATATCAATGGAAAGAGAATTTAATCAAGAATGTAATGCAATAACTTTTATGAAGGATTTTTTATTAGAACAGCAGTTATAAAGAAGAAACATGAAACACAGAAAAAATGAGATATACAAAATTCTCACAATGTGAGTTAATACTTAGTTGGGTAACCTTTAGCATTAATCACGGCCTTACAACGCCTTCCCATGGAGCGAACCAAGTTTTTTAGTTCTTCAGCTGTTATAATGTGAAACCAAGATTGAATTATTGCTTCTATTAATTGGATTTTATTGCTGGGTTGCTTCTGACAAGTTTCTTTAGTCGGTGCCATAGATTTTCGATTGGGTTATGGGCTATTCCCAGGCCATTCCAGCAGTGGAATATGATTATCTTGACACCACTTTTTCATCACAACATGATATGGAGCTGAATCCTGTTGAAATATAAATGCTTCATTATCTTTGAAAAGATCATGAACGGAAGGCTTCAGTTTGGGCTCAAGTATTTCATTTATATATTTTTGGGCATTTATATTCCCATTAATCACCCAAATTCTGCCCACACCTTTTGATGTCATACAACCCCAGGTCATAACACTAAGTGGGTGTTTCATGGTAGGTGTAATGCAATCAGGATGCAAATCTTCTTCGATTTTTCTCCTTACATATTTTATGCCATCACTACCAAACAGGAAGATTTTGGTCTCATCACTCCAAATAACATTGTCCCATGTTCTGCTGTCCAGTTAACATGGGTTTTAGCCCAGTTTAATCTTTTCAACCTTTGTCTGAGAGATAAAATGGCTTTTTTCGAGGAATAATTTTAGCATTTAGACAAAATTCCTGCAGTCTGCGCCGAACAGGCCTTGCACTCAACTTCACATTGTATTGTGCTATTTCATCTTGTATACACCCAGATGATTTTCTTCTGTGACGTAGGCACAGACTCTCAATTCTTCTATCATCACTTGCTGTTGTGCACCTTTTCCTCTCTTTATACCTCTTCAAAAATTTAGAAATGCCACCTTTGGTTAAGTGTCCACCAATTTTTCTTCTAATTTCTTCATAACTGTGGCCTCGTTCACTTAATAGTATTATTTTACATCGCTTTCTGGGTGACCAGTCAACTCTTTGTGCCATTTCTTTAATTTTATTACGTTTTACAAGCTCACTAAATGAAAGAACACACACGCAAAAAAAAAAAAAAAAAAAAAAAAAAACTTGATAGCAATCATATGACACACTGACAAAAGTCCACCTCTCAGCTCCAATACATGACATTGATAGCTGAATCCTACTGTGACCTTATTGGCTCATTGCCAAAACAAGATGACACCTGATAGGCTCTCTACACTCATGCTCATTGGTTGCATTGAAGTGAAGGAAAGCTACTTCATATCAACCGAAGCAAGTTGTGCTTCTTATTTCTGGTTATTGGGCTATAACTTTTCATAGAATACAGATAATTGAACAAACTTTGTTGCATTACATTCTTGATTAAATTATCTTTCCATTGATATATAATTTTATGATATTACACCAAAAAAACGTGGTATTATGAGCCATCAAACCTCAAAAATTCACTTTTTCCAAAAGGTTTCCACAATTTTGGCCACTAGTGTGTGTGTGTGTGTGTGTGTGTGTGTGTGTGTGTGTGTGTGTGTGTGTGTAAAAGGGGTGGAGTAGAGTGAGAAAGAAGAGAAGCAGACTATCCATGCCATTTATGAAGATGAGACTCTCCCAAATCTTGACAATTGACAGACAGTCATTCCATTTTAAGTGTTTGGGTGTTGTAGAAATGCTTCAGCATTCTCTTTAAATAACTGCTCGAACCTAAACTGCCATTGATGTAAAAGATGAGTATTGGATCAGAGGATATTGTAGTAAGTGTCCACTTCATGTTATGCAAGACCAGATTTTTCATGTTTACTGTTGTTGATATAGGGGCTGTGTTCTTGTAGTTTTTTTGATTGAATGTCCTGCTTGTCCAGAGTAGGAATGGAGGCAATCACAGTGAATCTGGTAAACATCAAAGAGGCAGAGGGAGGAGAGAGAGAGAAAGAGGGCTGTATATCTTTTGTGGAAGGTAACCAGGAGGAGATTTTGTTGATAGGGAAGAATGTAGCAACTAAACTCTATCTTTTCAGAATCTTGTTGCCTCAGAGATGCCAGCAATGTATGGGATAGGTACTTGCCGTACAGGATTCTTATGAATAGGCTTGTAAGTGTCCAGGATGCATTTAAACTTCCTTGAGTTGAATCCCTTCTATAGTATGATGTACTGGATGGTGGTTAGTTCTTGTTGGAGATCATCTGAATTGGAGCACATAATACATGCTATATTGAGCAAAGATATGCTCAGCCTACAGGCAATCATGATCAGTTTCAACAGCCAGTCCTTATTTATGTATCTCTTGCAACTCTCCAACTATTTTCAGATTAGTTCCCTCCAGATATAGTATGATTGACTTTGTCTTGCTCTCTGGCTACTTTGTTGGCAGAAACCAACCCTGCATACAGATAGAAGTGACTGTTGTGGGAAGCCTGCTGTTACCTGCACTTGCCAATTTCTACTTAGAATATCTTGAAGACTCCCCATTCTCCTCAATACAACCTCAGCTTTCCTTCTGAGTGTGCTATTTGGATAATGTATTTGCCATCTGGATAGACTCAGAAGAACCTTTACTGATTTTCTTAACCAAAATCAACAGTCTGCACCCATGCATCAGCTCCACCATGGAAAAAAGAAAGGATAGAAAATTAGCCTTCCTGGGCATCTTCCTTTCCTATATCCCATCTGGTCACCGTAAACCTACCTCCACAGGCTGCTACATATAACAAGATTCAACTCATCATCCATCTCAAAAAATAGGCATCTTTAAATCTTTGCTCAATAGAATATATGTTATCTCTTCCAATTCAGAGGATCTCCAACAAGAACTAAGGACCACCCAGTGCATCATACTACAGAATGGCTTTGCCTCAAGGAAGTTTAAATGCATCTTGGATGCTTACAAGCCTATCCCTAAGTACCCTGAACCTGCACTGCAAGTCCCCTATCCAATACATCGCTGCCATCTCTAAGGCAATTGCAAAGATCCTGAAATGTACGGTTTAGTCCCTACATTCTTCCTTATCAACAAAATCTCCTCCTGGTTAACATCCACAAGATATATATGTCTCCCCCCCCCCCCGCATTGTTTATCAGGTTCAATGGGATTGCTTGTATTCAGCAGGATATTTAGTTGAAAAATGACTACAAGAACATTAATCTTATATCAACAACAGTAAACATGAAAAATTTGGCCTTGTACAGCGGACATTGACCGCAATATTCTCTGGTCGAGTATGGTTTATATTGTTACGTTGTTACTTTCTTCTAATTTTCTATCTTCATTATCTCACTAATCACTACTCTCTATTCTATAGTCTAGCCTATCTTATTTCTATCTAGGGTTATTTCTTCTTCAGATACTGGCAAAATTTATATTATGCTGCACCAGCCAGTATCCTATAACAGAAAAGATTCTTGTTCAGAGAAACACTCTTAGATCTTAAGGCATACACACATCATTTTATACTTTTACGGTTATATAGATTTCTGGTATACTTTGTGGTCATGACCTATAATCTATCGTCATATACCTTCTAAATTCTTCCCACTAAGGTTCTGTTTTATAAGATAATAAAATAATTAATTTGATAATTTGATCTCACAGTCAGGCATGACTCAGACATGTGTAATAAAACATGTTTATTGGGAAATCAAACATTTACAGTTAAGACAACATATATTCAATGCTAAGGAAATCAGTACATGCTAAGTAAAATCAGTTCACGCTAAGTTAGTTCAAAATTGCTATATGACATTACATAACCTGTGATCTCTTTCCACAAGTTATTCTTAAGTTACACATTTACACATTCTCAAGATTTTCAGTTAAAAGTGCTCATCAGTGACCGTTTCATTTATCAGGTTCAATCTCATTCAATAATATAACTGCATCCAGACAATCTTTGCTAAAGGAAACTAGTTATTTCCAAAAGGGAATTCTCACTAAAGTCCTCTAATAATTGTCCATACTTTATGCTTACACACATTTTCCTTCCTCTAACATTTCTGAAACATACAATAAAATTTTCTATATTACCGATTCTCTTCCGGACAATGTCGCTTCCACGTGGTCCTGTTACCATCTGATTATTCCATCTCTGCACCTGGCGTTGTGGCTCACACTGTCCTTGAATTCTGCTGCCGTACACGAACGTGTTTGCTGCTGCATCTAAGGGGACTTTCTCCGCTCCTTCCGATGGGACATCCAGCGATTGGCACGATTCTGCAAGCCGATAATTCACGAACAGCTCTGCGTGGAATTTCTTAAGCATCTCCAGGAAAAAGCCTGCTGTCCGACATCGCAACACCTACACACATCTCTCTCGAACCACTAGTCAAAAATCACCAAGCAGGAACCAGGAAAAAAAGGGAGTTCGTATTATGGCGTGCATTGCCTTATATTCTCACTTCATGTGCCCTCTTTTTTCGCTGTATCTTTTCCCCACGACCCTTTTCATTTATGGCCCCAAGTTGATCCCTTGCTTTCCCTATGCTGTCAGGGTGCTGTTTTCATGGAAAACATGCTAACATCACCTTCTGCGTATGTTATTGCCTCCAGCATTATGCTAAACTGGGTGACTAGCATGCGACCTTTGGACTGCTATTTATAAGTTGTCTGGAGACTTACAACACTGGATATCTTAATGAACTAAATATTTTCTTTACACAAATACTATATTATGATACAAATTCTCACTTTGATTTCTGGTTAAACAACAATAAGATCTTAGTAAATTACATACAGAGGAATATATATTTTCACATATAGTAAACAAGTTTTCCTTATTTTCTGCTGAAGTGCAGGCATCTCCTTAAGTTGTTAGTTTTTGCATGTTAGATCCAGAATGAATAATTTCCTTTCAAAATTTCCCCATTCAGGATCTAACAATATTGATACCAGTTTAGGTTTGAGTAGTTATTTAAAGAGAGTGCTGAAGCACTTCTACACCATTCAAACTTAAATAAGAATGATGTCAATTGCCAAGATTTGGGAGAGAGCCTTATTTTCATAAATGGCAAGCAATACACCATGCTTCCCTTCTTTCTTTTCTTTTTTTTTTTTTTCCTTTAATATATATATATAATGCTGTCATTCAGTCATTGTATTTTGTCTAATTTTTGTTATTTTATTGTATCTCAAATTAATTATTTTAATTTTAGTTTTAACCTTAACTGCAATCTCAATTTATTTTGTAATCACCCATAGAATAAAGAACATTTATCCCAACATGTGGCTCATTTCATAAATGAGCCACATGTTGGGATAAATGTTCTTTATTCTATCTTCACCTTGTGATTTTGTTGATTCACTAATGATGGCCCATTAGTTTCTGGCCAAAGTATTGCAGTAAATAGCAAAAAATGTTTTTAAGGTGAAAAACATAATATAAATTTGTCATATGATCATTTAATATTACCTGAATTTGCAGTTGCACCAGTAAATGTAATATTTTTAATGATAACTCTACCCATTAAAAGTTGAAGCTTTGTAGCATGTTTTTCCTCCTCTTGGAGGGTCAGAAAGTGAATGGCATTTGCTTCCATAATGCTAAGCTTACCGATGTAATATCATTATAGGTTCAGTTATAATTATCAACTAGAGAAACTTTTTCCTAGGACTTTGTTTGGCCAGTTCCCAAGTCATGAGCTTTTCTTCAGATACCAAACCCGGTTATTTATGTTGATTCAGAATTCTTTAAAAAAAAAAAAAAAAATGCAAGATGTTAACCACTGGATGGTGAGAATCGTCAACCATGTAATGACTTTTTTAAGCATTCATCGTTGATCTTTAAGTGATTCTTTGCCTTCTTGACTAATGCTTTATGATTAAAATATTTGGCAAATTCAAAACTACTTTATTATATTAGTATATTCATCTCTCTTATATAGATAAGAGAGATGAATTTGAACATAACACATAAAATAAACCCAGCTAATTTAGAGCACATATAACTGTAAATTATCATCTTTCAATTAAAGGAATTTAAGCACTTTTTGTTCAAAGCATTGTATGTTTTGATAATAATATATATATATAACATTTTGAAATGCAGTAAAAATCTCTTGGATGAAGATAAACGAAACCTTATGCTCTTTCAAGAAATGTATTTAGAAGATGGTGATTTGCATAGTGAAGGTACAGGAAGAGAGAGAAGATTTCGCTGGAAAAATGTTGGTTAGTGTAAAAATTATGAAAATATTTTAAAAATCAATGTTAACATTAATGAAAGTTTATTATGTTTTTAGTTTCATCAAGCATTTAATTGAATCACATTAAGATTAGTATAAATTGAGAACATTTTTTCTTTACTCAAAGTAATTGCAGCCAACAGAAAAGAAGTGGAACTGCAGAATTAGAGCAGTACTATATTGCTATAATTTGTGTTGCTGAAACAAAGGAGTCAACAGGTGAGATTCTTCTAAATAATATCTACAAGATGTTATACTTAGGCAGTAATAATCAGGAGAAAGGAGTAGATGTAGTAATCAACAATAAACAGGAAAATAACTTTTGTGAATCGCAGACCATTTCATGTAGAGTGATATGGGTAGACTTCAAAATGAGAATTGGACAGTGAGACTTATTTATGCATATGGTCCCACAGAAAGTTCTATTAAGAAGGAATAGAATTTTGAATTCATTAAAGAAAACAGCTGGGCATGAAGAAAATTGAAAATATGTACATGGTGCTGAGCTGAACATCAGATGAACACCAGACATATAAAAACATATGAAGAAAATCGGGAGAAAAAGACTGATGCTAATAATAATGCTGGATTTCTGTTCTCCCACAGAAGGTTCTATTAAGAAAGAACTAGAGGAAATTTGGTGATCTAAACATCAGACGAATACCAGACATATAAAAATATTTGGAGAAAAGACTAAAGCTAATAATAATGGTAAGTATTTGCTAGATTTCTATTGCTGACATGGACTAGTCATTGCTAACATGTCATATTCCCAATGTAAAGATGTATACATTGTTGTGCCATTAATTCAAGTTATCTCTTAAGCTTTCTGTAATTCCCTGCCTTGTAATTTAGTATATGCCTTTTACGTGAAATTTCCAACACCGGGTCACCTCAGGTCTAAGCTGCATGTTGTTTAATCTCACTCTTTGGAGTCAGGAATGTTATCTCATTTATGGATACATCACCTGATGCTATAATTAGATTTAATACTCAAACCTTGAGTCATTCCCCATTGTATGCTGCTGTCTCTAAGCAACTCTATAACCTCCCCTCCTTTGTTTCTTTTTTTTATAATTTTTTAATTATATAAATTTAATAAATAGCCTTAAACCCATTTTATCCCAAGTTCATGACTACTGTCCTCATTCTAGATCTATCTATCCCAATGGTGGCTTTAAGGCCCACAACCTTCCAAGCATGCTTGGATTTCGCAACCGAAATACGAGGATAGAATGGTCACTTCTATGCCTCAAGGTATTCTTGGCTGTATCCCTGTGTGTTCACGGGGCGGTTTGCCTGCTTGCGGGATGAAAAACACCAGATAAACTGGCAGAAAAAACCCTACTGCCCACGCCCAAGACCGGCTAACTTGGCTATGGCTAAGGAAGATCTTTCAGCTCCTCACGTCTCTGATGGAAATCGAACCTAGGACACTCCTTCCCCAGGCATATGGTTGCGAAGCGCAAAGCCACTAGGCTAACCGCGCGGACTCATTCTAGATCACTTCCATTATAAGTATCACTTCTTGTATTATTAGCAGCATTCCCTTGTCGCTTCTGTTCCCTTTATCTTCGATGAAAATACTATAACCTTCAAATTTCTCCTGGTAAGTATAACTTCATCTCTCAGCCAAGTCTTGTACTTCTGGCATTAGTGAATAGAAATAACGATTGACCTCCCAGCTTACTTAAAGAAATGGCTGATCCCATATGAAAGGGGTAGGATTTCTCATTCTGCAAAATAATGGATGAACTTAATTGAACTTGTTTAGTTCAATGGTTATATTATTCTAGAATGTGAGCAAGTTTCTAAAACATGACCTTCCCTTAGTAAACCCATGCTGTTCATTGCAAAGAGATTCTTTGTTAATCCATTTCTGAAAGCAAGCCTTAACCAATTTTTCCAAAATCTTCACCACCACTCCTGAGATACTGATTGTTCGATAGTTGGATACATCAGTCTTTGCACTATCTTGTGCAATGGGATTATCATACATTCTTTCCATTCCTGTGGAATCTTTCCTGTTCTGAGAGTCAAATTATATAGCCTGGTGAAAGGAATAGTCAGTTCAGCTGAACACTCTTTTAGCACCTGTGCTGACGTTCCATCAGTCCATGTTGCTGAATTCTTATTCAGTTTGTGCAACAGCTCAATGTCGTATACACCAGGTTGATAACTTTTAGCAAAATGGGCACTTATTAGTTGAACCACCTCTTCTGCATATCATTCTTTCATATTCATTCTTTCTTTTACTTTCAGCATATCAATAAAATTCTTGTGGGTTGTCTTTAGCATGCAGAGCCAGTTTCTTTTCATACTCAGACTTTGCTTTCCATACAACAGTTGTGACTATTCTAGCTTGCTGCTTATAATTTTCATAACGGACATCATCTTTATACAGACGGTATTCCTTCCACGTCATCTGTTTCTTACAAATCTCTTGCTTAAAAAGATTACACATCCATTTGACTCCTACTCTATTTATTCTTCGAACTCTTGGGACACATTCTGATATTGCATCATTTAAATATTTTTTAAATGCTTCCCATGCACTGTCGATATTCTTCCCATCCAGCAACCAATACCATTCCACTGAACTCAGTATACTCAGTCATAATTTCCTGTGTTGTGGTTTTCTACTTTGAAAAATACATTCAGTTCAAAGCTACAAGTTCTGTTTATGAAATAAAACTTTAAGACAATAAAAGTTTTATTCATTATCTTATCAAGTACATAAATATAAAAAAAAGTATAATTGTGAGAAAACTAATACAAATAGTATTACGTATTCATTATGAATACATAATACTGCGTATACAGTCCATACTACTGCTGCTTTTTTTCCCCCATTGTGAATCAATTTATAGCATGCAATAATATCTTGAGTTTTTTCTTGTATAAACATAAGACATTGGCATTTGTTGGCAACATCTTCAATCTAAATCGTCAATAATTTTTCCATTTTGTCTATTAATATGCTTCTTTTCTTGGAAGTGATTGAGGATTGCATTCATTGTACTTTTCATGTGCTGCATAATGCATACTTTTTCTTCTATAATACTTCCATAATACATTTCATTCATTCATTAATTTTGTAAGTACGTGCATAGACATTGCAAGTGCTTACAAAATGAACGAATCAAATAATTTCTACTTTTAGTTCATAGTTATAATGCACCTCTTATTATCAGGTGAATACATTATTTTCAATACATGACTTTTCTGTTTTTCTGACATATTTAAGGTTTTTATTTTGTTTACAATACATTCGTATCTAGTTTCATTAACATGACTCAACTTGCATTCAAGACAGAAACAAACAAAATGCTATTGACGTTATCATCTTGCTAGGAAAGCTATCTGTTAAATTAAACTGCAGGATATTATAGATTCAGCCATATTTTATAGTCCAGTATGGAAAGTATTAATTTAAAAAGGTTATATTCTCATAAACTCTCTTGTAAATTTTCAAAATCTTTAACTTACTTTCTGTATTTGGTTTGAAAATATTGCTGGATCCATAATATCCTCCATTTTAATATCCCACCTGTGCCAAACTGAAACTTTTCAGCTCTGTATTTTAGTCATCTAATGACATTCACAAAGTGGTACTTGATAGATGGCTTTGCTAGTTGTAAGTTAAAGTACTGTAGCTGCATAACTCAAATTCATGTAAGTCAAGGTTTTACTGTACATTATTTTCTTTGTATAATTTACGTTTTTTTTTTTTTTTTCATTGTAAAACATCGTGTCATTCTCCATCAAGTTATTTGATCATGGGTGACTGCCAGCCAATTTATTAAAGTGGTTTTATTTCCAGAGGGTTGAAGATGACATTTCTGTATCTGATATCATTAATTCAAACACTACAGCATTCTCTTTCAAAGAATCGCAAAAACATTGGTAATTTTGGTTTCTTGGTTTTCTCTAAAATCATAATGTAAATCAGTCATCTTCACTTTCTTCAGTTTTTTTATCTTCCTCAGCATTCAGAACTTTATACTTCTTTCTATATGAAAGACCTTAAAAATTTTATTAAAGTCATTAAAAACTCAAACTGCTGTATCTTCTCCCCAACAGTTGTTCTGTCATCATTGTCATTACAATTGATAACTTTTAAAGTTTTTTTTACTTTCTATATGGAAGATTTCTTAAATATCCACTGCCGTGTTCCAAAAATCCCTTCATTTTTCTCACAGTAGTATCATAGTGTTCTTTTCACTCTACGTATGTACACTACGCATCACACTTTTAGTTTTTGCTCAGTCGTGTAGCAAGAAAAATGAGCTTCCATTGCTTTTTAGGATTATGGCACTGTATTTGAAAACAGTAAATCTTGCAAGAAAATGTTTTTCATATCTGGGATACATTTCAATTAATTATAGTTCTCATTTCCAATAAATAAAATTTTAATCAGATCAATGCATTTTTTGTGCCCTCCCAAGATGAGTCCTTGGAAGTGTCATATACTCCTAATAGTAATATTAACTTTACATGTATATACTGTATGCACGACATATGTAATAGATAATATTATTTTTTTAAAAAAAATTATACTTTTCTCGAAATAAAATTTAATAAACAAAATAAACTGGTAATTATAAATGCAAAAATTAAAATTGGCATTAAAATTAAATACTGCAGTAGATCTGTACATCTTATTCTTCCACTACCTTTATCTCTTGATTAGGTACACAATTATAATATAGTATTATCTTAAGCTTATTTTACAGCTCAAAATATATATTAGCTTAGTGTGATTAAATGCTTGAACATTTTACATAATGAAAATACTTTTTAATACTGGTTTTAATGCCTTTGAAAGATAAGTACAATTATCTTGCAATATTATTATATTATTATAAAGACAAGTCAATGACTTGAATATGTGACTGAATGTATCGTGTAAAGTAAACCTGGCTCCAAATCAAGCGCTGCCTACTTTCTTTTCAAGATTTCATTATTTGCCTTTTCTATTAAGTTATTGTTTATGGATAATTTATATTAATTCACCCTTTATTATGAACAATAAACAAAAGAAAATACATTGAGTTGTGATGAACTATGTTGTGGTGTACATTTTAAACAACCCATGTTAAAGGAAAGCACATTCTCTGTAATTGCATGTAATGTATAGTGACAATTGAAGAATATAAATGTATGACTTTGTTTTGTCAATAAAAGTAGACTGATACATTGGGTGAGTAAAATGTTTTGTGGCTAGCAAATTTAAGTTGTATTTGGGGCCCTGCTTACAGATATCGATAGTTTTAAAGTTCTCATTTAATTTAATTTTCAACAGATAATATGAAACATGGCAATAGTTTATCAAACAGTGACAGTGAAAAGGAGGAAGAAGAAGTTCAAGGAGATGAGACATGGAGAATTGAACGTTTTGAAAGAGAAAAATGGCTAAAAGAACAAGAGGTAATATAGTATATAATGCTTCTATGAATATTTCACTTGCACTTCCTCTCATCCTTGTATTATTTTTATTTTTTTGTATATATACAAAAAATGAATATTAGCATGACCATTTTTCTAAAATGTCCATATGAACTATATATTATAATAACTTATTCCAACTTTGTTGATCAGTAATGAATATCATTCAAAATCATTATTCAAAACATTAATGAATAATGGTAGGTTATTCCATTATTATTTTTTAATGATAACAAGTCATTCTGTGTCATTTTTTATTATTTTATTTTTTAAAGTTTTTTTTTTTTTAATGAATATAGATAAGCTTAGGTATTGGTTGTTATTCATAAGTTCTTTGTAACATAAACAATTATCTTGAACTACAATATTATTTTTAACCACGAACTAATCCATGAACTAAGCCAACTGGCCTGATAAGAGCCTTGTAGAAGGACTTCTTGCAAACAGCACCAAAGAAAATAAATAATTTATTAAACTTACTAAGTTCCAAAAAATTATTTATTTTCTTCTTGTGTTGTTTATACTGTTAAGTACTCTTATGAATTTAAATGTTTTAACATACCCTCTGTCCATAGTGTTTATCTATTTCATTTTTTTAGTAGTTATTCACCCTTCTTTTAACTACGATACTTAGGGTAAGCCCCATTCAATAAATTTTTCATCCTACTTTAAAAAAATTAAGCTTCTTATTCCCCCCCCCCCCACACACACACACATCTCCCCAATTACTTCTGTGCTCAGCAACAAAGTACAACAAAGATTGGATAACTACATTATATTTGCTATAGATTAATTTATAAATTTCAGTTAAGTTTTCTTTCTTCTCCTGTTAGCTAAGCTCAACAAATTGATCTAAAATAATGTGGCAGGATCTTTCTGATGTAATATGAGGCAGCACATCCAGAAACTAATGGTAGGAGTGGGGTTGTCCTTGTGCAGTGATGTTTCAGGAGTCCAGAAGTACATGATGGACATGATGGACACGTTATCAGTTCTTAGTCTGTTTACTAACCAGCCTTCATAACTTTCCTGATTAAATGACACTGTATATTCATGTTTATAATGTCTGTTAGAAAAGATCCAGATGACCAAAACCATGAACTAATTCAAGACCGGTCTAACTAGAGCTTTGTAGAAGGACTTCCTGCAAGTGAAGGTTCTTTTAATTAGACCAACAATCCCTTTGTGTCACTAATTGTTTTACCAACAAAACAACTACTAAAACACAGATTCTTGAACTTAAATTTCTTGTCTACCATAATATCCAAGAAGTCCTTATGTACAGTAACTTTCTAAATCTTTTGCCAAACAGAATATATTTACATTTCTCTGAATTGAATTTCAATCTCCAATTTATTTTGAATGCCTCCTTAGGAAGAAACTTTAGGACATCTGGATAATTTATAACTCTAATTTTATATCATTTCAAGTTAACTTGACTTTAATGTCAGTAAAGATAGTAGTCATATTCTGTAAAAAAAAATACACTGTGGGGAGGGGAGTATCTACACCATTAACTTAATATTGTTATTCCCAAAAGTTGTTCTGTCAAGTTTCTTTTTTTTTTTTCTTGCTAAGGCATTCTTTTCTGAGATTTTTTTTTTTTTTTTTTTTTTTTATATAAAGAATATTTACTTTTCATCATAAGAAGGCAGACATACTGAAAAATTTTAAAATTGATCTAAAATAATGTGGCAGGATCTTTCTGATGTAATATGAGGCAGTACATCCAGAAACTAAGTGGTAGGCATGGGTATGTGCTTGTGCAGTGATGTTTCAGGAGTCCAGAAGTATATGATGGACACGTTATCAGTTCTTAGTCTGTGTTTATAAGTTAGCCATCATGTCATAAAATGAGTAAGAAAATCAGAAATCCTGTCATTTGTGAGATATGGTTAGTGATAAAATTTTTGAATGCTAGAAATGTTTGCCCTTCTGAAATTTAAACAAGTTAGTGAAGCATATTGGAAAAGTGTCATGAGTGATGGAATGGTGAAAAGATGGTATAGAATGTGAGGACTGAACTGGTGATGCTCATCATTGATCACTGCCAGTCTGCTTGACCAGGTGAATGAGAAGATTTAAAAAAACATAAAATTCACCATTTCTGAGTTGAGTACACATTTCCTTCACTTTCTCGTTATATACTACATGAAATAATTATTATTATTATTATCAACATCTGACCTCCATGGAGTCAGAGACTCATCGTGGGAGGTACTCACTATTGCATACAATGCTCATCCAGCCATGTCTTATACTTCAATATGTCCACAACACACTCAGGCAATGCATTCCACTCACCAACCACTCTTCATGCAAAGAACCTGCTTCCTTTGCTCACACCCTCCTTATACAGTTTCCAGAAATGGCCTCTTGTTCTACTTCCCTCTCCAATTCTATGAAAAATATCTTCCATGTCTACCTGATAACAACCCCTGACCAGTTTATATGTCTCAATCATATCCCCCCCCCCTCTTCCTCCTATTCACAAGGCTCTGCAACTTACATTCTCTCAATCTGTCCTCGTACTCCACTTTCCAAAGACCACTGACTACCTTTGTGAATCTTCTCTGTACCCTTTCCAACATATCCTCGTTACCATGAAAACCTGTCAACCAAATCTGAACAAAATAATCCATATGAGGCCTGAAATCATCAGGGTGCTCTTATGATTTTGCAAATAATGTAGTTGGAAGTTATTATAACAAAGGTGACAAATTTTTGAATAATATTGTGACAGAGAATGAAATCTAGATTTCTCAAATGATACCAGAGTAACCAGCAAACACTGCAGTAGCAGCATAGTAGATCTCCAAAAGTAAATAAATTCAATCAGATGATTTCTTCCAGGGAGATCGTGTACCTTAGGACATATGTGATGTTCTGTCCTAAGGTACACAATTGACTTTATGCTTCAAGGAACAACAATAAACACAGATTTGAAACAAGAGACAAGTCCTCCTTGGTGTAGTTATCTTGATTTGCAACTGTGCATGACTCCAACACTGCTGTTTTAAAAATAAAAATAAAAATAAACCATGCTAACTGCTCTGCTTAAACAGTTCAACAGGTTAATCTTCCAACACCCTTCCCATAGCTTACCTGCTACCCAGTGACTTCTGTCTTTTTCTACATTTGAAGAGTTTTTTATAAGCTGAGTGATTCAACAACTATGCTGGTATGAACGCAGCTGTGAAAGATTGGGTTAGAATACTGACAACAGACTCCTTTGATGAAGAGAGATACAAAACTTGTGTCCCAATATTACAGATCTCTCAGTATAGGAAGCAAATATGTGGAGAAGTAGCTGAACAATAGGTGTAAACGTGTAACAAAGTAATATTGAAAATGTTTTCATTTCATTCATTTACAACCATCAGAACTTAGTTTCTCAACCTTGTATAAATATTTGAAATGTGTGTGTGTCTGATAGAATAATATCAGGCATGCATAGGTTTACCAGGTGTTATATTGTAGTGCTTTATAACAATGAACTTGTACTCATCAGTTTTTAGTTTGAAATTTCGATATTTCTAAAAGTGCTTGAGTGTGTTATTCTGTTTAATCAGGTTTAATAAATCAGGTTGTTTATTATCAGGTTGTGTAAACCAGATGATAGATAAAGAGTGTTTATCAGAAAAAAAAAATCATTTACTTGTGAAGGTAAGAGCATTCACTGGTCGATTAATTTAAACAGATTTAAAAAAAATTACAAACATGGAAAACATGAAATTTTAATATTAAAAATTGGGTTATTTGTTATAATTATTTTATAAAATTGTATTTTAATTTTTCATCATTATCAGTTGCTTTCACTGAACATAACAGCAAAACATCAGTCTCAGTGTTTGGAAATATATAATTAATATCTATTAGTAAGATGAATTTAGTGCCCAGGATATTTAAACTCCATTTTCTTTAAATAGGCAATGCACGTGGTAGTAATTTTGGAAATGAAGATCCACATGGATGATAAAGAACATAAAGGGAATTTTTGCTTTTGTCACATTTTGAAACTAAAATGTCTGTGTGTGTTCCCTTCCCACCTCTCAAAACAAATTAAAAACCAAAAAAGTCAAATCATTTTAATTAAAAATGTGTGTTGGGACTTGATTAATGTGATGATATTAATGGTATGCATGTTACGTTTTAGTTGCTTATGTACTAGTAAGGCAGTCTTACAGTTTACTTCTTTTAAACCTGATGATAAAGACTCATTTTAGAAATTATGGACTTTACAACCGTGTTATAAATAACTTTTAATTTCCCAACATTTCGACCTTCATATTAAGGTCATCATCTGAGTATATACAAATATACAAGGACAAGCTGAGTTAAATTTCACACAGTAAGCTAAAGAAACAATGATTTGATCACTGGTTATTCTACTGGCATGAGCAATAGTGAATTAAAAATAAAATAAAATAATAATAAAAATAATACAGATAAAATTACAAATTAATTATTTAGAAACTACATCAAAGCTAAATTCTATTTAAGATAACATGAGAGAAACATTCTTTCTTATAGATAGTTTTCTTACAGTAACAATGATGTCTTATTTTTAACATTCTTGTTAAAGACAATAATGAAAAAAAATTGATAAAGACAGTTTTAATAAGAAAAAATAAATAAAATTCATTTTAAAAAATTAAATTTTTTAAAATGAATTTTAACCTAACCTATGGTTAGAATTAAATTTAACAGAATTAACCTAACCTGTGGTTAGAATTAAATTTTAACCTAAATTTAATTCTAACCACATTGAATCCTTAGGAACTAAAGGAATAATTTGTTCCTGCATTGCTGTGACTCACTTTTTAGTAGTTTGTTATAGCTTATAGCATAAGTGAGCTGTAATGTTTTTAACAGTGTGTGCAGTTATAAGTCATAAATAAAGAGACATCATCAGCAATGAGATGATGAGTGGCATTGTCATTCACCTCTGACCTTAACATTACACTTTATAAATTATATCTTGACAAGTTATATTATCCACGTGTAAACAAACAAATGTTTACTTACATTTGGATAGCATTTTTATTTCCATATGTAAGAATCTATGATTAAGTTACTTATATATAAGTAGTTGACTTCACAGTGGATTGTTTGTTTGGATCCCATAATGCATAACACATCCCCTCATTAGGTGTTTATTATGCCATGCTTTATTGAGAGTCACTATCCAGGCTGGTTTCAACCTTTGAGGTTGAAAATTGGTTCAAAAACCTTCTGCCAAGATTCTATAAACTGCTACGGTTTGGAAGAATTCTGTTAGCATCTGTGAATCTCATGAGGAAAATCTGAACAGATTTCTCATTGCTCTATCTGGATTGCTCTGTTATTTCTGTAGTTTTGCTGTCAAACAGCACTGCAATATAGTGCTGTCTGGCAGCAAAACTGTTGTGGTGTTGCCTCCCCAAAACCACTTTGGTTCTCCTCAACTCTCTTCTCCGTGGTAGGCAGGAGCCTCTCTAAGCACTTTCTTGGTGACCTTTGTTGCATTCTCATCAGTGGGAACTAGACTAATTTCATTTGCAGAAGTTATATTTCCATGTAAAAGTAGCAAAATGGTGTATCATCACCACCTTATTACAGTGCTTTAGATTAGAGATAGTTTTTTCTTCTGGATGAGGAAATACAGTTGTCCCTTGAACAACACGAGGGTTAGGGGTGCCGATCCCCCCACGTTGTTCGAAAATCCACATATAACTTTTGACTCCCCAAACATTTAGCTTCTAATAGCCAACTGTTGACCAGAAGCTTTACCGAATTACTTAATAAACAGTCGATTAACACATACAGGGTGTTCGGGATAAATTTGACATATTTATAATTAATTATATTTTTCCGTAAGTTACATGTATTAACACACACTTCTCTTCATTTAAAAGTTTGGACCCTTCTTCATTCATATACAAGATGTCAGAAAGGATGGATAGCTGGAACCCACCTGAATCATGGAAGAGAATAACTTGTATCATGATGATTCGTGCCCGCCATCAAAATAAGGATATTACGACTGCTGCCCAATGCTCCCTGAATACAGTAAAAACAATCAGGCATGAACTAGAGACTTGCAATGGTGACTACAAGGATGTAGCAAGAAGAAAGATCCCTAGCAGACGATCTGATTGCGTTCGTACAGCAGAATTCCTCGCAAATCTGCAGGAACAGGTGTTGAAGAACCCTGGCATTGGAATTCGGGCTTTGTTCGTGGAGTTGCTAACTGTAGTCAAGCCCTGGATAACAAGGGTAGCCAATGGTAGGCCGTATGTATGGCAGCAGGATTCGGCCCCTTGCCACACCTCTGGGAAAAGTCAAAAATGGTTGTCTGAAAATTTCTACGACTTCACCAGTCCAAATGTTTGGCCTCCAAACTCCCCAGACCTTAACCCCATGGATTATTTTGTATGGGGCGCAGTTGAAAAAGACACCAATCGCACTTCCAGTAATACAAAAGCCCAGTTAATGGATAAAATTAAAACAGTTTTTGCGGCCCTTCCCAGGGAGACTGTAGCATCAGCTTGTTCGAGGTTCCGAAGCAGAATTGAAGCTGTGATCGATGCTAATGGTGGTTATTTTGAGTAAATCTTGTTGATAGTATTGTAATTAACTCTGCCTGTAATGTTTTTTTGTCAATTCATTAAATTTAATAGATACAAAGAAGATTTTCTTTTTCCTTACGAAACTGTCAAATTTATCCCGAACACCCTGTATATATTTTGTATGTTATATGTATTATATGCTGTATTCTTACAATAAAGTAAGCTAGAGAAAAGAAGTTATTAAGAAAATCATAAGGAAGTGGAAATACATTTACAAAAATGTTCTGTATTTATCAATACCATAAGTTTACATCATATGTTTACAAGACAAATCATGTCTGTCAGTACCTACATCAGTATTGTCTTATATGATGGAAAACACTGTAGATGTCATATGTATCACTAACACTAGACATCAAAAATGAAAAGATAATGTGAAAAAGAAGTTCACATTTATTTACAGGTATAATGGTTCATGTGTTGGTAATGAAGAAGCAGCAATATGATTGCTTTGTGGTAGCCTAGTTCAATCGATATGATTGCTTCCTGGTAGTCTAGCCTATACACTAATGAATGAATCATAATTTTTTTCTGCTAATTAATTAATTTAACTAATTAATAGTAGTTATTTTATGCAGTTATAATTTAATACTGCGAATGGCCATTTACGGTCTGTAAGTGGTTGCGTGTGTAAGTTTTGATAGATTTTAACTTATTTTTATAATAGATGTGTATATTTTATGGTAGTAAATGATAAAATAGATTAGTATCTACATATATGTTATGCATTCATGACATACCTAACTTTTTCTTAATTTTTTCAATATTTGAATCTCTAAAAGAAATTTCCAATATATTCATTAAAAAAAAAAAAAACTCATATAAGTGGAACTAAACCCACGCAGTTCAAACCCACGTCCTTCAAGGGTTAACTGTATATTTTATTTGAAAAGAAATTATATTCTTGTTTTAGTCTTTAATTTTTTACCTAAGCCTAAGTAAAAAAAGTTTGCATGTGAAATATCTTCATGGCTGTGCTACTTCTTATATAAAGTATTTGACTTCATATCATATAATATATTCTTCAACCCATTTAAAATACTTATTACAACTATTTGGAATCCAAAGTATTATAACAGTATTGAGACTCACTATTTTGCTACTTTTATATCAAATAATGACTTCTGCCATCAAGATAGCATCTAGGATCTTCATGGATATAGATCCCACTGTAATGAGACTTCAGTAAAGGTTGGGTAGTGATATTCACCATAATGCATAGCAGTGTGCTGTGAGTATTATGTAAATATAAATAATCAGTATGATCAAGAAATCAACTAAATAAAAGTACTTGGATAAAATAAGAATCAAAAGAAAAATATAATTTCAGGTGTAATATACTTTCCATCTCATTAGGATATATATATATATATACACACACACACACAGTGGTACCTTGGATTGCGAGTAACTTGGTCTGCGAGTGTTTCGCACGACGAGCAAAAATTTTTAATAAATTTTAACGTGATAAACGAGCGACAGTCTTGCAATACGAGTACTGTATTACCTATACGCTTTGTCTGCCGAACGTCACATGATCACAAGCCGCTTGGGATTGTGGGTAATCATCTCGCATGCGCGGTCTCAGTCGGCATACCTCATTCGTATAGTCACATTCATGCTAGCTTTGTGACCACGTGTGTGTGTGCGTAAAGCATGTTTTTATTTTGTATCCAAATGTAGTGACTGTTCTTTATTAACTGTACTATGATAATGGCCCCCCAATGAAGAAAAGGGTTGAAAGAAGTGGCATCCATAGTGTTGTGAGGCATGGAGAGGCTGCGAGTTCGGATGCAAAGGCAGCTGTGGCATTCGTTGCCAGGTTTCAGAAGCTCATGGTTTCTGAGTGTTACCTGCTGCAGCAAGTTTTTAATTGCGATGAGACAGATAGCAGTGATTCCGTTAGTGACAATGAAAGTTGTCCTACCCAATACAATAAATTCAATTACTTTATGTATTTTGTATTAATCATTTTTATATGAATATTTTTGAGTTTTGGAATGAATCATCTGAGTTTCTATTATTTCTTATATGGAAATTCGCTTTGATATATGAGTGCTTTGGATTACGAGCACGTTTCCGTTTCTGGAACAAATTATGCTTGCAAGCCAAGGTACCAAAGTATATATAATAAAATAAATGCATAAATGAAACTTAGAAAAAAGATAACAAAAGAAAAGAAAGACAAAAAAAGTGCGTTAGTCTCTGTTTGTTACATACAGTTTAGCAGATAGATTATTAGAAAATAAAGAGTACTTATTTTCTAATCTTCTAACTGCATTTGTGATAACAAGGGGAAATGAGGAAAGGATGAATTAGTTGACATTTACTGAAGATATTACTTTTTTGGTGTTATGACTTCTTTCTCATGATCAAGTAATGGCAGTTATAATCTCCAGCAGATTTCTTTTTGGTAAATTGCTAATTATAATCCATTTACAGATTAATCAAATAATAGTATTGTCTGTCTATAAGTGCTTTATTCTTGAGTGGAATTATTTATCCCTCCATCATAATTATGGAAAAGTTAGTAGTAGAGAAATGTTAAATTCTGTTTTTGCTTTGGACCTTTTCTGTATACTAAGATTTTGTAAATCTGTTTTTATTTAGGCAAAAGGAATTTACTTGTTAAAATCTCCAGATAAAGTTATCAAAAAGCCTACATCTTTGAGTTTAAAGATAATAGACAGTAAAACAAGTAAGTTCATGATTTGGGTTCAAGGACATTGAACTGCTATGATGTTTGTGTTGCTTTTACTTTATCATTAAATGAAATATATGTTAAATTGCAAACATTTTTATTATTTTTCTATTAATACTCTTATTTATTTTCTGAAATAAAAAAAAAGCTCTGTTTGATAATTTACAATGATAGCATAAGGGATTATGCTATTATTGTGGGAAAAATATGACTTTCACTGGTATCATAAATTGATTAAAATTATTTTGATAAAAATTAGTATTTGAGATTGTGACTAAGAAATCAATTTCTTGATTTGTTTGCAATGTTTACAAGAAGATATACTATATATATATAATATGTTGACAAAAGTATTTGTATACCTGGTTGCGATAAAAAAAAAAAAAGTGCTTTAATTACATTTCGAGTACTGAGTGGGATCACATTTGGCCCGAATGAACAGCAGCTACCCTTCAGAGCATGCTTTCAACCAATTCTGATACATTGCAACAGGAACATTCTTCCATTCCTTATGCAAAGCTATCCTTGCTGCTGATGCTGATGACAGCTGCTGTGGTTTGGAGCAAATTCGACATTCTAATTCATCCCAAAGACATTTAATGGGGTTGAGAACTGCACTCTGAATCATTCAGTTTTGTGGAAACTGGTCTCGGACATGCAGTGCAGTATGGAGCATTGTCATGCTGAAACATGCAAGGGTCACTGCCAAAGTACTTCCACAGCATTGGAAGCATAAAGTTGTCCAGGATTCTCAGGTAGCCATCAGTCATTATGGTTTTAGGCACATCCACCAATGGACCAAGCAACCTCCAACTGAAACATCCCCATACCCCAAGCCTCCACCAAACTTGATAGTTGGAATGATGCAGTCCTGCTGAAATCATTCCCAGGTAATCTCCAAATCTAAACATGACCATCAGAACGAAATATTTGGAAGCATGATTTATTGCTCTGCAGAATCCTTTTTTCAATCATCTATTGGTGTCTTTTATACCAGGAATGGTATAAAAGACACCAATCCAAATGTCGTTCAGCATTGAGGGGAGTGATGTGTGGCTTGCTTGCAGCATCTCTGCCATAGTAACCTAAGACTTGCAATTCTCTGTAGACAGTTCTAGTGCTGACATATATTCCTGAAGCAATTTCCAGGTTGACTACGAGGTCTGCCACTAATGTGCAGGATGCTTAAACATTCTGAGAAAGAGCTGGTCAATCTCGTCCCGTGTGTCTTGGTGACCTCCTGGGACGTTTTCTTGGTGTTGAGCACCATCAGCTTTCCATCTACGAATGAATTAAGCAACAGTGGATTTTGGTATGTTGAGACAGGTAGCAATGTCATGGACAGAAAGACCATTGATGTGACATTCAACTACCATCCGACATTGGAAGTCTGTCAGTTCAGCTGAACATGGTATCTTAACATTGAGTACAGTGCAAAACATGCAGCACATCCTACCTTTTATTACCAGACTTACGCAGACGCTCCCTGAATGTTTACATGTGGTGGTATCCAAAATTTGCATTGCATGCAAGGTGTCCATATGATCTGTGATTAACTCTGCTAATGCATTTCCAGTATGCTAACAATGGCAAGTTCTTTCCTAATATCCTCATTTTTAATATGATGTTGCCATTGATGTGATGTGTTCACTCCCCATTCTTTCTCAGAACTTTCATATCTGAGGTCTCCAGTCTTTGATCAAGTGTATTATTTCTAACCTAGCCCTCACATCAAGAAGTTAAAATTGGTTTGAACACTGTCCTGTATACAGCTAATTTAGTGTTTTGACTAATTTCTCTCATTTTATAAACATTATTCTGTTGGCTTCCTACCAGCTTTACTAATTCTGTTTCCTATTTCCATATTTAATGTGCCACCTTAACTTAAAATTGTGTCTAAATAGCTGGAATGTTTTACTTGTTCTATAGGTTCTCCATTTTCAGGTTAAAGTTGATTCTTCAATGTTTCTTCCTGTTTTCATTTATCTTTTTAATGATGATTTTCATACCAAATTTATTAGACCCGTTATTCAGTTTAGTCAGAAAATCTTGTATACTTATACTGGATTTATTTAGAAGTATAACATTATCTCCATAAAGTAAAGAGCTTAAATTAAGATCACCAATTGTGATATCAGGTTAATACATAATGTGATTCATATAGATAATGAATAAAGTTGTGATAATTTGCACCCTTGTCACAAATGGTCTGATTTAACATCAAACCATCTTCCTGTACCTCCTTCAATTCTAACTGTCGATTTACAGCTTAAATAGAGACCAAGTATTGCTTGATATAATGTTCCACTGACACCATATAACTGCAGCATTTTGAATGGCTTTCTTCTTGGCACTTTGTCATATGCCTTTTCCAGATCTACAAAACTTAAATACAAATTCTTGTTATATTCTCAAGATTTCTTAACTATTTGTCTTAAAGTGAAAATCTCTATTTGGCTGAATCCAGCTTGTTCTTCACCAGGTTTACTTTCCATGATGTTTCTTGGCCGTTTCTCAAATATACTTGCATAAATCATACCAGGAATACTCAGTATGGAAATACCGCTGTAATTTTCACATTCAGTTTTATTTTCTTTTTTATTGATGAGTACTATGAGTGCTCTACTCCAATCATCTGGAATTCAACTCTTTGACTAAGCCTTCTGAATTATACAGTGCAGCCACTGTAAAACCTTTATATCTCCATATTTGAGCATTTCTGGTCAAATATCATCTACTCCAGCTGCCTTTCCACATTTCAAGTTTTTGATGTTTTTTTCTCTTAAAGTATATACAGGGTGTTCGGGATAAATTTGACATATTTATAATTAATTATATTTTTCCGTAAGTTACATGTATTAACACACACTTCTCTTCATTTAAAAGTTTGGACCCTTCTTCATTCATATACAAGATGTCAGAAAGGATGGATAGCTGGAACCCACCTGAATCATGGAAGAGAATAACTTGTATCATGATGATTCGTGCCCGCCATCAAAATAAGGATATTACGACTGCTGCCCAATGCTCCCTGAATACAGTAAAAACAATCAGGCATGAACTAGAGACTTGCAATGGTGACTACGAGGATGTAGCAAGAAGAAAGATCCCTAGCAGACGATCTGATTGCGTTCGTACAGCAGAATTCCTCGCAAATCTTCAGGAACAGGTGTTGAAGAACCCTGGCATTGGAATTCGGGCTTTGTTCGTGGAGTTGCTAACTGTAGTCAAGCCCTGGATAACAAGGGTAGCCAATGGTAGGCCGTATGTATGGCAGCAGGATTCGGCCCCTTGCCACACCTCTGGGAAAAGTCAAAAATGGTTGTCTGAAAATTTCTACAACTTCACCAGTCCAAATGTTTGGCCTCCAAACTCCCCAGACCTTAACCCCATGGATTATTTTGTATGGGGCGCAGTTGAAAAAGACACCAATCGCACTTCCAGTAATACAAAAGCCCAGTTAATGGATAAAATTAAAACAGTTTTTGCGGCCCTTCCCAGGGAGACTGTAGCATCAGCTTGTTCGAGGTTCCGAAGCAGAATTGAAGCTGTGATCGATGCTAATGGTGGTTATTTTGAGTAAATCTTGTTGATAGTATTGTAATTAACTCTGCCTGTAATGTTTTTTTGTCAATTCATTAAATTTAATAGATACAAAGAAGATTTTCTTTTTCCTTACGAAACTGTCAAATTTATCCCGAACACCCTGTATATGTAATCCTGGTTGCATTCCTGTTGAGTGTTTTCTACCTCTATTTAAGCTATAAGTCGACAGTTAATTTGAAGGAGGTACAGGAAGATGGTTTAATGTTAAATCAGACCATGTGTGACAAGAGTGCACATTATCACCACTTTATTCATTACCTATATGAATCATATCATGTATTAAACCAACTCTGCTTGTTTCATTTAGCAATCTTTCAAAGTAATTACTCCAGACATCTAGCGTATCTTAGTCTACAGTTGTCATGTTCTCTTTATCATCTCCAATTCCTTATACAGTACTGTCCCCATTTCTAACCTTTTTCAATAGCCTCCAGAATATTTTGACAGCTTCCTGATATTTATTTTCTATTCTCTTACCAAAGTCTTCTCATGACTTTTTTTTAGTTCGTTTTACATTTTTATCTATATTCTCTAAGAGCACAAGCTGACTTACTTGCCAGGAACTTTCAATATGCATTCTTCTTTTTCCTTTACTGCCTCTTTAACATCCTGAGTCAGTCCACAATGGAGTTCTGGTTTTTCTAGCCTTGCAGATAACCTGACTGCATACCTCTGACTGAATCAGTCAATGTTTTCTTCGGGATTTGCCACTGAATCTCCACTGGTTTGGTTCTCGTTTTCAAATTCTTTCATTTTTTCTTCAATGATGCTTGTGTATTTGAGTCTACAGTTCAACTCTAAAAGTTGCTCAACTTTGATTTGTTTTAAAATTTTTTACACACTCTTTTCAGTACAAAAGTTAATTTTATCCTGCTCAAAACTAAATGATGATCATTTCCAATTTCAAATCCTCTCTTGTGTCCTGAAACTATTTTGAAAATATCAGTATCAACAATAACATAGTTTTCTTGCATCTTCTCTCGATGTGAATTTGTGCAATTTTTATGTTGGACCATGGTGTTACTAATGATGGCTTTTTACTACTCAAAGTATATATATGTAATCCTGGTTGCATTCCTGTTGAGTGTTTTCAACCGGTATGCCAACACTGCTTGTTTCATTTAGCAATTTTTCAAAGTAATTACTTCAGACATTTAGCATATCTTTGTCTACAGTTTTCATGTTCTCTTTATCATCTCCAATTCCTTATACAGTACTGTTTCCTCCATTTCTAAGCTTTTTCCATGTCCTGAAAAGAAATCCAATAGGTACTTATCATTATTATTAGCTTTGCTTAGCTTCTTCAAATTTTCTCAAAACATTTCTGTATGTCTGGTAATCATTTCTTACTCTTCTGTTTAGATCTCCAACAAGGATCAACTTTCCTTTTTTGTGTCAGCTGTGTTCTGTAATGCCCGAAAAAATTTGTCCATTTCTTCCTTAGTAGAACCTTCTTTGGGATCATATTCAAAAATAAAATAAGTCTCATTGTTCAGTTCCATTCTGATATTTGCCTACATCACTCTACTTGTTATTGCCTGCCAATTAAGAAGATTATCCTTGTATTTACTGTTGAATACTATGGCTACTCCTTTTTTTCCATGATTATTATTACCTGAATATAACATTTTTATTTCTTGTTTAGAAAAATCTCACCTGTTTTTGTCTTCTTTGTTTCAGTCACACCTGTTATATCAATCTGGTAATAGTACCAATGAACTTTGCTGATGTTGAGTTGGGATGTGTTCTAGGATTTATTTTCCAGTAGAATACATAGAAAGAATGCAATTACTTTTGTATAATACTAACACCTATGAAAAATGGAATCACAACCTCCATGGGATAAATCCATAAGACTAACAACTCAATTAAAAAAAAAACATTCTGAAGACAAAATATTGTTGAATCAAGATACCTTCTGATTCCAAGAATGTCTGTCGTCCCTAAGGTACACAAACAGGACTTGTCGTTGAGACCTATTGTTGATGCAAGACATTCGACAACTTCATTGTTATCCAAATATATAACAAACCTGCTAAACTCCCACACTGGCAAAACATCCTCTTTTATAAAGAATATGACATAGTTCATAGAAGTATCAAACACATTGCAATTTATCCTAGTAATCTACTTGCAAGCCTAGACATAGTTAATCTGTTCACTAACACAAGAACAGAAACCATTGAACTATTACAAGACCACTTTCCACCAGACATAGCAGATCACTTTAAATATTGCATCAATAGCACATTTTTCAACTTCCAAGAGGAAGGAATATTTTGAACAGAAGGAAGGACTAGTACTGGACTCTTCCCACTCTCCCTTGTTAGCAAAACTGTTCATTGAGTGGTTTTGAGGAGAACAAAAAAAAGAAGCCTTTCAGTACTAAGGAACACAACCTAAAATTTGGCAGGGATACGTCAATGATATTTTCATTGTCTGGCCTGGCTTAATTATTCAATTAGAAGAAGTCGTCACATACCTCAACAGCCTTCACTCTCAAATTAAATTTACTGTTGCATTAGAGGCAAACAGGTCTTTGCCATTTTGGATACACTTGTTCAGGGATCCAAAAAAAACACTCAGTATATATGAAGCCAACAAATGCTGGATATTACTTACATGCCACATCCCATCACCACTCAGCACAGAAAACAGGCATTATCTATTTCTTATGCAATAGGGCTTATATAATTTCCTCTAACATAGATAAAAGAAATCAAGAGTTACAATACTGAAGTTCCATCCTAACAAAGAATGGTTACAATAGAGCATTAATCAAAAAAAAAAAAAAAAAATCCTACATCAACCTCCAAGATAAGTAGATGAACATGAAAACTAAGACTTTAGAGGAGCAGTATTCTCCCATATATACAATGTCACAGTTAAAATATCAAGGATGCTGCATAAAAAAAATATAAAGCTGGCCACTCCCATTATCAAGATCTCTGATAACCTGAATCCTCTTAAACCTCTCCATCTGCTTCTCAAAAAAACCATGTAGCTACAAAGTCAGCTGGAGTTGTAGTTTACACTACATAGGGCAGACAGGCAAGTCAGGAGAGGTATGCCAACACTTCAAGGATGTTGAGAATGAAGGAAAACGCAAATCAGGACTGAAACAAAACATCAAGTACTAAGGCAACAAATAAAAATGCTCCACATAGGTTACAGATTTGTTACAAGTTGGTCAAAGAATCAGCTGAAATGATGAAACATCCTCTATAGTGCAACAACAAACAAGGAATAGTTTTATATCAGGTCTCATCTTCTCTAGTTCATCGCAACATGCAACATGACATACGTATGTCAAATGACAAAAACATCGAAAGTTTTGTGTTTCAGATGGAGGAATACCACAGGGTGTCCCAAAAGTCGGCATACATAGGGAAAATGGGAAATTGTAGCTAAATGTACCTTTATTTACAAAATATTTATAAAATATTCTCTACGTGTTTGCCCCCCTCTTTCTACACACACACACACACACACACATAAAGTCTTCTCTCCCACTCATGGCGAATACGTTCCAAGATATCTGTTGTTATGCAAGTAATTGCATTTTGAATGTGTTCCTTTAAATGATCCATGTTTCTAATCTTTTCCTTGTACACCATGGCTTTTAACTGCCCCACAAGTAAAAGTCAAGTGCGAAAAGATCAGGGGATCTCGCAAGCCATTCCATTGGTTGGCATAAAAATTGGCTTCATCAGTAAAGAGGATCTCGGCCGTGAAGTTTATATCTTTGCCCAGTTTCTTTAGAGCCCATTCACAGAATTCAAGCCTCTTATCTGGTCGTCTTCACTAAGATAGTGTAACATTTGTACTTTGTATGGATGCATTTTTCATAATGAGCTGGATACTTGATCGGCTCATACCAGTTTCTGCAGATAATCACCATATGCTTTTTTGCAGATTCCCTGCAAATGCTGCCAGTACCTCGACAGTTGTGCCTTTGTCAGTGGATGTCTGTGGACGTCCACTTTTCTGTTGATTCGCAACACTTCCAGTTTTTCTTGAACTTCTCAATAAGTTTGGCAACAGCTTTGTGTGTGATGTGCTTGCCATGTTTTCTGTTAGTCCATTGCAACCTTGCAACGGCTCCCCAAACCAGCCATGAGGATTATTTCAATGTGCTTTTTCTTTTGACAGTGGCATTCTTTTAGGGTATCTGAAAGTATAAAAAATATTAAAAAAATATATAAATATAAAATATAATATGAATTTGTAAATTTTTCCTATGTATGGCGACTTTTGGGACACCCTGTAGAATATCATTTAGGTAAAATCTCCAATTATTTTGCAGCAGTGAAGCATTCCCAAGTAAGTACACTTGGCAACGAATGGATCTATGGGTGACACTGAGCAGAAGATATGACCAGGTAGGTCTAAAATTTCTCTGGTACTTATCCAATTCCTCAGCTAGCTGAGGTACTGGATAAATACCAGATCAACATAATAGGGGTGACTGAAACAATAAAGACAAAAACTGGTGAGATGTGTCTGAGCAATAAATACCAAATGTTATATTCTGGCAATGACAATCAAGGAAAAGAAGGAGTAGCCATAGTATTCAACACTAAATACGAGACTAATCTTGAATGGCAGGCAGTCTCAAGTAGAGTGAAGTGGGCAAATATGAGAATGGGGAACTGGACAAAGACACTTATTTGTGCCTATGGTCTCACAGGCACAAATAAGTGTCTATTTGTGCCTGTGGGACCAAATAACTAAGATAGCAGTGGAGGAATGTTTTGAAGCTTTAGAGAAAGCAACAGACACAATGAAAAGGGAAAAGTTGGTCCTTGTTGGAGATTTAAATAGCAGACTAGGAAATGATTGTCAGACATACAAAAATATTTTGGGAAAATTTGGAGAAAGAGGAAAGCTAATAATAATGGCAAATACCTGTTGGATTTCTGGTTATTACTACCACAATGTTCCAACATAAAAATGTGCACAAATTCACATGGAGAGAAGAGGCAAGGAATAAGAAAACTCTCATTGCCTATGCTATTGTTGATAGTGATGTTTTCTCTCTGGTGCAGAGAATTTGAAATTGGAAGTAATCACCATTTAGTCTTGAGCAGGATAAAATTAAATTTCATACTGAAAAGAACATGTAAGAAAGTTTTAAAGTGGATAAAAGTTGAGCAGCTCTCAGATGTGAAGTGTAGACTAAATACACCAACATTATTGAATCAAAAATGAAAGAGTTTGAGAATATGAACCAAACCTTGGAGATTCAGTGGCAAGCTCTGAAGAAAACACTGATTGATTCAGCCAGAGAGGCATGTGGGTGAGGTTGTCTAAGAATAGAAAAATAAGCACTCTATGGTGGACACAGGAAGTTAAAGAAGCACTGAAAGAAAAGAAGAAAGCATATCAGAAGTTCCTGGCAAATAAGTCAGCTTGCACTCTTAGAGAATACAAAGACAAAATGTAAGAAAGCTAAACACTGTGTAAAACTAGCTAAACAAAAGTCATGCAAAAACTTTGGCAAAAGCATAGAAAATAAATATCAAGAAGGTGGCAAGATATTCTGGAGGTTGTTGAAAAAGCTCAGAAATGGAGAAGAGTGTGCTGTAAAAGGAATTAAAGATGATAAAGGTGACATGAAAACTGAAGAAAAAGATATCCTTGAAGTATGAAGTAATTACTTCGAAAAATTACTAAATGAAATAAGCAGTGGTAAAACACTGACCAGGCATGCAATTAGGAATACATATCTATGCTTGAAGTAGAAAAAAATCATCAAATGTCTGAAATGTGAAAAGGCAGCTGGAGTAGATGATATTAGACCAGAAATGCTCAAGTATGGAGGTATAAAATTTTACAGTGGCTACACTGCATAGTTCAGATGGCATGGACAGAAGGACGAATTCCAGTTGATTGGAGAAGAGCACTTATAGTACCCATATATAAAAAGAGAAATAAATCTGATTGTGAGAATTACAGAAGTATTTCTCTACTGAGTGTTCCTGGTAAGATATATGCAAGTATACTTGAGAAATGGTTGAGAAGGATTGTGGAAGAGAAGCTTGGTGAAGAACAAGCTAGATTCAGGATCAGATTTTCACTTTACGACAGATAGTTGAGAAATCATGGGAATATAATAAAGATCAGTATTTAAAT